>NC_092822.1:25120000-25420000 GCF_023375885.2 Dermacentor andersoni
AAAGCGTCCTTTACCTCGTATCTTTGCCTCGTACCTTTACCTCGTATCCTTTGTATTACGTTTCAGACATCAAGTACAACGCTGTGGAAGCTAAGCAAGAAGTTTGGTCACGAAGACTTATCACTCCATGCTTCGCTGCGCGCCAACGGCGTTTGCTCGCGCGAGCATGCACGTGAGGCTGCCGCAACGAGCTGCAAATAAAAAAACCCAGAAAAGGAGAACAACGAATAGCGTTAGCAGTCGTATACCACAGTTTGTTTGTTTCTCAGGATTAAACTTTTTCTCATTCAATATTGAGCCCATACAGGTTGTTTCAGCGAACACTTTCAAAATTTTTGAAAATTGCCTGTGGCAGATAGCTGAATTCTAGTTTATGAGGCAGTCTACTAGAAGCGGCGGACACTACTTGCACAAGAAAACTGAAATTCAAAGTTGATAATTAACAAGATTTAATTAATTAACTTTTAGCTAATCATCTTATGACCCATATTGCAATTTACAAGTTATAGCCGTGGAGTTCGCAAGGCGGATCCACTTGAAACGAATTCTCAGGAAGACACCAGTTTCGAGATATAAATTCCCGAACTTCGCGGAGAAATGCATTGGCGTTCCAGTTACTTGTGTGCTTCAGTACATGAAACAACGTTTTCTTAAGAAATTAAGTGGAACGCCAGTGCCTTTCTCCGTAAGGTTGGAGAATTTGTCTCGAAACTGGTGTCATCATGAAAATTCGTTCCAAGTGGATCCGCTTTGCGAACTCCACGGCTAGAATCTGTAGATTGCAATATGAGCCCTAATGTAATTAGTTAAAAACTTAGTTAGTGAATCTTTATTAATTAGTCGGTTTTGCATCTCAGTTTTCTTGTACAAGTATTGTCCGCCGCTTCGAGTAGACCAGCTCATGAACTAGAACTGTGATATCTGCCACAGGCAACTTTTAAAGATTTTTAGAAGTGTTGACAGAAACACCCTGTATATGAAGAACCGTTCCGTCGAAAATACATCGAACTATTCTGTAAGCGCGAACGTAGGCACTGCAAGAAGTACCTCTAGCATCCAAAGCGTTGCACCTGTGATATCTGAAACGGAGTGCACAGGCTTGCAATTTCATGCACAGTTTGACGCGCTCGCGTACTCTCAAGCATAGTCGATATCTCCAAAGTGCCCGAAGTCCTATAATGCTGTGAGTAAATGCGGGACAGACGGTGGCATCAAACTTCTATCGTCCAGCACAGCAGCCCTGTGCTCTTACCATTTAGACCACGATCGCACGCATGCTTCTCTCGTGCCACAGTGACTCTTCAAAACGCCTGGCACGTGTACCACGTGCCAGTTGCTCGCATTCTTCCCTCGTGGCAGCCAGCGCTTTGATACGTGTTAGACCGCACTGCCTTCGGGATCGCTCACATTTTAACGTGAATCATTCTTGTCCGAGTCAAACCAGTTTTTGTCGCGTACCTGGCCCTTCTTGTGGGCCGATCCAGGAGATAGTTCAGTCAAAAATGTATGCCACTGAGGCCCTCTGGTACGTGCCGCTTGGTCGTTATGCACATACCAGCCACATGTATGTGTGCGGCTGGTATGTGTAAAAAATGTGCACGACTCGGTATGTGCAACTGGGGTCACTAGTTATGTCCGACTGGGTATGCTCTGGAGCCACTGAGTGTGTACCACTGGGTATGTGCCGCTATTCAGCAGACGTCTTAGACGCGACCTTGTGTATGTTCCACTGAAAGTGTATGTGCCCAAGAAGTGTGCAGGAGCTTTACGTCGGGCGGAGTGGCACCAGCGACTCGACGCATACTAACAGCCAAGCTGCCAGAAAGAAATATTAAAATAGTGTGGACACTGGCTCACGCCTCCCTGGAGAGCAACGTACTCGCCCACTCACACTTTCGAGAACTTATCGGCCAGGCCCCGGAGGACGCAGAAGAGCTCACTAAACTGACAACATACCAAGAAATCGCTCAACACTACAGACTCCCACACTCCCATCCCCGTATCCACAGCTCACGAAGACTTAAGAGACAACACTCAGATTGTTGCAAACCAACACGGTCCCGCATCCAAGGAGGCTTCGTTTCATGTTCCCTACTTAATGTGACGAACAAGGCAAATACTACGAACAGTTGGGAACACTCCGGCACATTGTCATAGATTGCAAACAAAATCGAGAATTGCCCCCTCTACCCCCCCCCCCCCCGACCCCCAAGAGCAGTGGGCGACTCTGCTGTGGATCCAGCTCCCGCCTCCGCACCAGATTATCTTGGTTGAGAGGGCGGTTGCAGCCAAGACGGCGCATGGATTCCCGTGAATAGGGAACCACTCCTGCAAATCCAATGAAGGATGTTCTCTCTCTCTCTCTCTCACCACTGGTGTGTGCCATTGGATATGTGCCGCTCTTCAGTGATCCTATTTGACACAAATTTGGGTCAGTGGGTATCGCACTGAACGACGCAAATGTAGCGACATCTAGAAAGTGGAGTAGAGTCTGGTTGGATTTTTTAAAGAGTGCCTTTGGGATTGGCCTACGCTCTTAGTCCAGACGGTAAAACCTCAATTTTCTAAATTCCAACAAAAACTTATAGTTTAAACATGTATATGCTCAATTTCATTACGATTCCTTTTTTCCATTCCTTAAGAATTGGCACTGCGGTTTCCATTGTCTTTGTCGTCGCGGCAGCTCAGTTAATTTCAAACGGCACCAAGCACGGCTGAAACTTATACCTCACTTTATGGTATGCCACACCTCTGCCTATCGTAAAAGGTACATATTCGCTATTTCATCTATCTACTCTGGCAACCTAAGCTCTTAACGGAGCACTTTCGCATATTTTCGAAGTTGTGGAAACTCTGCCAGACAATGACACACATAAAGGGACATCGCACTTGGAAAGTTCGTAGGTTTGTACGCACATTTAAGGTAATTTAGTTAAATACCAAAATGGACCTTTGCAATGATGGGCCTGGCGTCGCCGACATTCATTGTGAAGTCGTGACAGATAGCGAAATTTGCTGGCATTGTGTAGTCATGAGGCCAGGCACGATGATGTCGCTCGTGGAACATAGGCAATAGTGGCGCGCGCGTTTCTTACATGCAGTAAACGGAGTGCGCATATGGAGCTGAACGAGCCATTGCTTCATGACGTCACGACGCATCCGCTCCCTGAGCATAGAAGCCGAAACTGAAGCCGAATTTAGGGAAGTTTTTCGTTCGTAAAAGTTATATTTGCCATTGACGGGACGGGACGCCTTGGCTAATAATAGGTCCAGCAGCAGGGTTGGCTCGAATTCTCTCTTACGAAACAGTTCTAGCGTAAGAACTTTCTGCCGTGATTCGTAGAAACAATTTCTACAGTAAATTATACAGGACTTTCTCTGGCTCACGAGTAGTATTTTTTGTTATGGTTTACAGCGCCTGGACTTGGTTTGGACATCCATTGAACGCAAAATAAAACAATATCGAAAGAAAATCCTAAAAATTTTGACACTGCTACTTTAAATTATAGCTTTCTTGTGTGTGTGTGTGTGTGTGTGTGTGTGTGTGTGTGTGTGTGTGTGTGTGCGTGTGTGCGTGCGTGCGTGCGTGCGTGCGTGCGTGCGTGCGTGCGCGCGCGCGCGCGCGTGTGTCAATTTAGTTACTCGCTGAGTGCCGCCAGAATTTTCGGCAATAGTCACTTTAAGCTAGTCGCTTGCTGAGTTACTGAATCACGTGCTCCCACAGTGTGGCAAAACGCGCATGCACGAACGCGTCGAAGTATCTGCGACTCTGCTAAAGACTGTGCGAAATGGCAAGACGGCAGTGAACACGTCATAAAATCTCGTTTTCAATGCACCGAAGACTTAAATAACTCAAACACATCGAAAACGCCCTCGAACTTGGTCTCGTTCGCTCAGTGTGCATCAGCGTAAAACGTCGAAATTGGGAGATCGGTCTCATATGGAGATGAAAAATCTACATTTCTTTTTTTCATAGTTAGCAGGCAGCGCTACGGAAGTCACGGTAGTAGAAGTGTGTATTGGAAATCATATTACTCGTGCGGTATTAGAAGTACCACTCCGAACATCTCGCAACGTAGTTGATTTTTTTTTTCTTTTTTTTATCTGCGACCCTTTCTACGGATTAACTATACTTACCTGATGTTTCGGCCGTGGCTCTTCGTCGATAATTCCGAGGTCAATAAAATCCACAGGCACTTGATGCGAGTTTTCGTAAGTGGCTGTGTGTTGCACGTGAATGTATAACAACAGTATATTCGCACAACACGTCACCAAGCACCGCATTTTTTTCTTGCTGTGAATTTGCTCTCCGGAACTTCGAACGTGGCTCGTCGCTGGCGTCTTGGGGAGTGGGGCGTCGTTTGGCGCTGTTCGCTTCGGCGTGCCTGCTTCCGTCTTCTATAGTTCTCGAAAAGGCGATCAAATTATATAAATAACAAATAAGGTGACGCTTACAAGATGTGCTCTGCGTCAGTCTCGCCGAACTAGCAGTAAATTTTTGCGAAATCCTCCACTTTCTTAAATGACATATGGCGTGCTCTCGCCAAGTAGCCATTTTTGCTACTGCACATAATCACAGTTTTGTAAGATTTGACTGAGCAATATGCAGGCAGCTTCTTCATCGCCATTCGACCTTCTACGGCGCAAATATGTAAAGATGACAATTGATCGTTTGACATTTTGCTGTTACCATGGCACTTGAGGGATCGTTTCGCACGTTTATGCTTTCGCTTGTTGGAAATGTTAGAAGTATTCGCTAAAAGGAGCATAATTTTTTTTATTATTCTTTATACGTGAGCGCTTTGCTACAGTGAATTGCCTACCGAGTTTGCTTGTCTGCCTTATTTCTGATAGATTCGCCACTGTCCTTTTGAATTTCCTGCTGTATGCAGAGAACAAAAACTAGGAAGAAGAAAGGACGTGACACACGTAAAGCCGATGTGCAGCGAAAAAAAATTTCACGCAGATACTCCTCTGCGAGTTATCTAAGACATGCGTCAGCATTTTCTACTAATCGCCTACTTTTCGTCGACGTAGGCTGGCGTGCTTTAGTATAATGGCGAGAAACACCACGAAACTCGTATAGAGAAACAGAGAAACGTTGTTGCAACGCCGTGATGTTAATTAAACTAGCATAATCAGCAAAGTCATGCTGCGCGGAGCGCCGGTCAGCATGAACTTCTTTCTTCTTCATCTGTAGCTCTTGGTCGCCATCATCATCCATTAACTCTTGTTGCTGTTGTTCATCGCTCGACCCAGGTGCCACCTTGAGTTGCTTCTGTCGTAACCTATATACCGCCGCTGACGCTCTGCATGTTTGCATCGCTCGCGAAACACGACAGACATGTGGTTTCGCGCCGCTTTGTGGCAACGGATGGGTAGCGCAGAAGAATGCGATATGATCAGCGTACTGCATGCTTCTGCGCTGCCCACCAGTTCTCGCAAAGCGGCGCAAAACCACATCCAAGGACAAGCCTAGTATCGATAAATCTGGTTCTATCATGGAAGAGTTTGATACCGTCTCCGGTGCACAGATGAATAACTCTATGACCTCCGGCTTGTAGTTTGAATGTTAAGCCATCACACCACCACATTATGATGTCATTGAATGGTCTTGTGTGCCACCCAAATTGTGTCACCTAAATACCTGGAAGTTCCACTGCATACCTACAAGTTAGGTGCACACTACAGAAGAGAGAACTTTCCAGCCCTCCAGCGCTACACAAATATCTTTGTCCCGCACAATCTTTCAATATTTGGAAGAGCAGAAGCCTGCGACATGTTTGTGACAACCATAGTTTTCTATGTCTTTCAGGCTCTTCACTGCGCGAGGATTTGCATTCAACTTCTTCACAGAAATTCTTCAACATTGATATGGCCTTCCAGTTTTGAACCTACGAGACGCGAAAACATTTTTCGACCAGTGATTGCTGGAGGGTTAGGGTTGGCGAATTTGTGCGTGCGACAGTTAGTCTTGCGGTTTCTCTTTTTTCGGCACAGCTCTCATCCGATATTACGAGCCTTCTTTCAGGTTAACCTGGCTCATGTCCAGGAAGAATTGGTGGTGTCTTCGAATTTCCTTTCGAGGCTTTGTTTATGGAGGTTCATGCGTGAGGTTTACTTTTCTGCTGCTTTTCTAACTGTTTGTTCTTATAAAGATTCTCTGAGTATGGATAATCAGTGAAGAAAATTTGGCAGAGCGGTGTCGTATACGTGCTTAAAAGTCTCGACAACATTACATTGCCATGAAAAAAATATTCTACGCGACGAAATCAATTCTCCTCGGCAGCTTAGAGTAGCCAGCGCCACAGCGACCGGTGAAGAGCCATCTTCTATTCCTTTTAAAACGGGGTCATCTTTCAGCTATTAAAAAAAAAAGATATTTAGAAAGCTTCAGTTTTGTCCCTTATGTTAATGCATCAATATTGCAGGCACGTCGCTTTGGCATGCAAAGTTTCTGTGGTTTCTTGACGTCGTGTCACAGATAGACGAAGTGGGCATGGGCCGATATGATTTTGACCAATCGCGGAAGGTTAATGGTGACAAAGGCATAGACTCGGAAGGGAACGTTTTCTTTTTTTTTATTGTTGTTGTTGCTGTTGTTTTGTTCGGCCTACTCACACATATTCCGTTTGTACACATCATCTTCAGGTGGGGAATTTTGAGGTTTTGCATGACGTCTTCTGAGCGCAAAAGCTTTAAGCAATTGTGGATGGCAACTTAAGAAAATCGAATAGAAATACATTGAAATACCTTGACGTTATAGCGTCCCAGCATCTCTTTTGAACTTAACGGTGTTGCGTGTTTGTTGAACAGAGCAAGTCAGATGCCCCACTGCTTTTAAGTAGTCGAGAGCTGTAGCCAAAATCTGATGTCATAACGGTCCAGAACAAGCTGTGCGATAAAGTAGTACTCCCACAACCATAGCTTAGCTTTAGAGGTGCTGAACGTCATGCTCTACTTTGTTGGTTGCCTAAGGATACTTACTTGCATCATATGACATGCGCTAGAAATTGAGCGTAGTTTTAACACCACTGTTAAGACATCTGCCGTAATGTAGTTTGTTAAAGTTGGGTTACTGAGTGTGGGTACAGATTATTTAGACAGCTGTGAACTGGTTTATAAATGTCCGGCACTGCTAATAGTGTGTTCATATAATAATTGCCACTATATAACTACAGCAGTGCTTTAAGAATTGCTGCCTCTTCGCTGGAACACCCGGTGTGAGTACCGGAAATCGAGTGTCCCAAATGTTATAAATCTAAACAATGCAGAGCTTCACAACAAGGTGAAAACTGGAAATTGTCAACAGTGGGCGAACAAGGCAGGCCTCAGTCAGGAGCCGACGTTTGTGCAAGGGGACTGTGTCAGAGCAACCGCCTTACGAAGTACTTGGCCTGCCGAAGACAATTTCCAATGTTCAAACGTTCGCACTGAGGCATCCCTTGCCTGGCTGCTGTAGATCACTTTAGATGTCATAGTACTCTTACAGTGTTTCCTTTATTCGTTGAAGTACATATTTAATGAAGATAGTTCGTGTAGCAATAAATTTCGCTTTTCACGTTTATTCCAGGCCTCACTGGATGTGTGCTACTCGGTCTGCGCTGTTCTTCAATAAACCTCATTGATAAACCCCTTGAGAGGGAGAGAGAGAGAGAGAGAGAGAGAGAGAGAGATGAAGAGGTAAGGTAAGTAGGTTAACCAGATATCTGTCTCCGGTTTGCTACCCTACACTGGGGATGGGAGATAAGGGTTAGAAAGAGGACAAAGAGGAAAGCGTTAAAAAAAACACGCACACACGGAGACACGAAGCATGAACGCCCCAACCCCTTGAAGTATGTAAAATGCCCTAAGGAAGGCAAATCGCATTAGAACCTTTGTCACATCGGTAATCCATTTCAAATATCGTGTACAGTCAACTGCAATATGACGTGCGACACCGGTGCCCGTGGTAGAAGGGGTTAAATAGAGTGTACGGCTGTGCAGACACAGGGTGAGTTCCACACCTAAACATAGCTTCGATTAGTGGCATTTATTAAACCGCTACTTCGCATGTCATCAGCCGCCGCGCAGCCCTGGAGCCCCTTCAGCCATGAACAACAAGGGTGTTGCAAGTCATATTGCACACGACTGTACGTTAGTTTTTCTTACGGAATGCTTTGAATTCAGCTGAAATAAAACACAAGACTCCTAAATCTTCAAGTAATAGTTACGTAATAAAGCCGGATCTCTAAAGAGAACATTTGCAGTTAACTTGACTTACGTGATGAAAACATATGTTAAAGGAATACTGACATGAAGTCTTGGAATTGTCACGCGGTTTACTTAATAATTTGTTAGGAAGGCCGAGATTAGGTATAGCTGATAGTCCGAGGTATCTAAACCCTAGATAAAGTAACTGGCCAGCATCAGAATGTCCAACATGTTTCTATATAATACTTGTTTCTACGAAATGGTTTTGGTTTCGGTACCCGGGAAAGGGATGCGTCATGACATCGTGCTACATTGGCGTGCTCAGTTCCTGCAATCACCGCGGCTGTCAGGCGTGAGCACAGACATTCGAAATGCACGCGGGGCTCGTGTTTATTTTTTTTATGAGCAACGTTATATCATACCAAGCGACGTTAGCAAATTTTGCTCCTTGACACATCGTCATGATGATGTCGATGACGCCAGATCCGGCACTCTGAGGCCAACTTTGGTGCCAAGTGAGGATGTGTTACGCTTCGCGATCATTTCGAGGGCGACAAAATGCAGTAACGCTGGTACGTTCCAGCGCATGGAACGCCAAGCGGCCTAACTTATTCGGGATCCCTCCACTACTATTTGTCTAATAACCCACGGCGCAGTTTAGGAAGGTTAAACCATATAACTTTATCATTCATTCTTGCTGGGCGCTATCCATGTACGTGAGATAAGCGTTCGATCGTGCTTCTACAGCTTCTAAGTACGTATCAGCCTACTCCAGTACAATAGGGTGAAGTAAACCTGACAGCGGCCAGTGTGGGTAAGCTTGAGGTGCCATCAAAGATAATAGTCATCTGCAGCATTTTCAGATCGGTGAATGCTTCCGGCTGTTCTGAATCCTAAGGCGTAAATTCCTAATAAAAACCATACTGCATCGCTTCCCATCGTCAGATGCATGTCGATGACGTTTCATACAAATAATCTAGAGGGCCTTCCCTACTTTTTAGCAAGATTTTTTTGGTTGTTTTTTTAGAAGGTTACAACAATTTCACAATCGTGTACGTTCAGTATGAAATGCCCTTGTCACAGAAACGGGGTTAAAGGCGTCACATTGCCTGTCTGGACCTAACTTCATCGAGTTTGACAGAATCGGTGGGAAATATGGTGCCTGTAAAAACTATCGTGAAAAAAAAAGCAGGTTTTGTCGGCACTGCTGTTTTTGTACTGAAGGCACGGTGCGCACTAACTACACTGTGCGTTACAAGGGCGACTGCATTTGGTCATTGTAACTCTAAGATTTGGCATCACTTTTTTTAACGCAAGCTTTGTGGCGATGGACATCCGAATTTCGGTACGCCGTAGTTGTCAATACAATAATTATTTTTACCAAATGTCACTTAATAACCGAGATATTAATTTTAGGGGCATGTAACTGCAGGATTGACGTCAGCCGTTAGTGCAAACGTACGTATAACCTTTTGCGAGTAACTACGTCCCTAGCACCAGCTTCGAGGAATACGGGCTCGGTTTCTTTTTCAGTTCCTCTTTCAGCATTCAGTTTTCTCTTTTCTTTGTAGTGTATAAATGTGCTATGTATTGATTTTCCGTTGAGAAACGTTGCATGTAAATCTTGCATATGCCAACCTATTGCTGTTCATGTGTACCTGAGGCACCGGGTGCTCCCTCAAGCTGCCTTTAGCAGCTTTTTATTGCCCAGTGTCCCCTCTTCCCTGTAATTTATTGCACTGCGCGAACGAGGAATAAACGTTCTATTTACAATAATGCACTGCTATTCCAGTTAACGCTTTCTGTAAGCTTAGGGGACCGCTGAGAATTAACGACATGTTCATGCGAAAGCGTCCAATGGCCCGTTGAGCGAAAAAGGCCGCCCCTGTTTGTAGCACCGAAACGGCGCCAAAATTCGCCTTGCGATTGGCAGTGACGCCGCGTCACGAGCCCGCCTCCGCGGAGCGGAGCGGGCGAGTGGGAACACCTTCTGCTACGTTAGCGCATCAGGTGTTGCGTGAGGGGAGAGGGCACCGCCGCGACGCCACGTCACCCTCACTCTCCCTCTCGGAAGCCTGCGCTATACGCGCATTCCTTGTCCGCGAAGGCTCTCGCCTGCGTCCTCCCTGCGCCTCGGCAAGGCCAAATGAAAACACGCCAAGCGTCTCAACGCGCTCGCTTGCCCACGAGAATGTCATAACTCGAAGGACCGCTCAACGGCTTTCAAATGGACATTAATGTTTTCGCATTAACAAGTGCTTAGATGTCCTCGGATTTTTTATTTTGGTAGTGCGATTTGTGTTTGGGAAACTGTCAGTTTGTTTACATCAGTTTCACAAAGGCGCTTTTATAAGTATGACGATATTGCATGGTGATGTATAATGTATAAATTTTTCTCGTTATGTGCACCGTAAAATGCAGTTAACAAATTTAATGCGCAGTTTTATTACATTTGTAACGTTGTAAAATTGGCAGTTCATTTTAAGAATGATATGTTTTTTTACCTTATTTGAAAGTTATTCAGAACCAAACCGAAAAGTCTTTAGACTAGTCACTGGACTATAGGTTTCGTTTATGTGTAGCACATTTTATTCAATATGTTGCTCCTTCGATTAATGAGCACATTTCTGCGCTTCTTATATCTTTTAATGGAAAAATTAAGGCACAGAAAAGTCGCTCTTAAGCAGAAAATGTAATTTTTTTTTATGTTGGGCGACAGATGGCCTTGACCGTTACATGGTTATTGGGAACATCGACCTAATGATTTCAAACCGCAGGGCCACCTACAAGCAGTTCTTTTATTTCACCTGAGTCGTGGCTAATGGCGTGATGAATCGACGTAGAAACATATGCTGGGAGATAATGATCACATCAGCGAGAGCTATTAATAGCACCTCCCATAGTTTTTCTTGGGGACCATGTGGCATTCGCCTGAAACGTACAAACCGATTATGTAGCCGGAACTTCAACAAATAGGAACGCAGACATCGAAATGTACCTTATTGTGTTACAACTGGTAATGTACCACGTCAGATACTTAAATGGTCTAGTTGCAAACAATATATAATGCTTAATACTTGTTGCGGTCAAGTCTTCACTTTGTCTCATCTGCAAAGGAAGTCACCCTATGTTCCCTCAACAGGTGCATTACTTGTTTTCATGTGTGTGATTTGGTCTGTCACTCTCCTGATTGATAGATATACAAATTATTTGACTTTGTTTTCTTGTGACATACTCACATGCCCGCTATTCCGCATTCATGGATAGAGATTCTTACCACTGCCAGATGTTCCTGAACGCGCATCGAAATTTCGTTTAAGGCAATCGCACACAAACCTGCGTGGTGTATCGAAGATTGGCTTGTGCTTCGCGGCGTTATTAGCCCCTTAATTCGTATTCAAGCAAGTACGGTCTTTGAAGATGAAGCCTGATCGTATACAGACACTCGCGATACTTACAACCTAGGAGATTATTGTATGGCTAAGCTATGTTCTGAAAAAAAAAAATGTCGCAGTACCGCCTGGTAGGCGAAGCACCGATTGCGATAGCAAATTAGTAAATAGCTGTACGAACTAAGGATAGTAGTTTTATCGGGCCCATAAACTTGTAAGCATTCGCCTACTAACCAAATTAACAATGATAGAATGGGTAAGTGTGACACAACGAGGACGTCGAAAGAAACAGACACACAGAGACAGCGCTGTCTTGGTCGGCCATTCTGTGCCTCGGGTGGCCATTCGCGCTGCAACTTTGCGTGCATACGCGGGCTTCTTTCACGCTCGGAAAAACACTTTTATGTATCACGTATGGAGCAGCAGAAAGCTGTATCGGTAGTTTTTTCATGTCGGTCTACAATTATCTCAGTGACACTTTTCATGTAATTATAATGTTTGAGAAGTTGAATAAATAATTAGGACTAATTATCTAATTAGGCGGAATAGAAAAAAGAAAGCTCGAGTATCTTCAATCGACAGCAAACAACAATGCCACGTCCAGCTACGGCGTATTCGTATCTTTTCAATCTCTGGGTTACGTTAGCTGAGACACCCTGGTGCTGGAGTTATCGCTTCAGCACCAGTGCTACTGCTTAGAGTGTGCACCGTAATTTTAGTATAGAACAGTACTAAAAGCTGTAGTATTTTAGCTGTGAAAACGTAGTGTTTGATTGGCTGGCTTTTCATTGATCTCAAAGGGCGCCGGTAAATACGAAATCCAAATGTGGATCGTCTTTTTAATCCTACTGATGTGTCCTTGTCCTTAGTGTTGCTATTTTAGCATTCTGATGCTTGAATTTTTTTGCACTGATTTCCTCAAGCCCGTATTTACTGATTAGGCGCTGTTTCATGTTGTCACCTACTGACCTGTTCCATCTGTCGTTTTATTGTGAATATTCGGACTGGTTCCTTACCTTGACCTTCCAGACAAGGGCAATATTCCTGGTAGTACCCTCCCTTCATTTGATCTTCCCTGCACCGTTTGCAGTACTTCGCCCGCCGCCGACATGATCTTCCACCATTGCGACGCACACAGCACAATTTTTTCCGGCATTCGTCGCTGTTCAAACAAGGATCGCCAACTTTTTTCTGAAACCGATACGAAAACAAGTTTCACCTGATTGTGTGTGTGTGTGTGTGTGTGTGTGTGTGTGTGTGTGTGTGTGGGTGTGGGTGTGGGTGTGGGTGTGGGTGTGTGTGTAACAGTAATAACCGCACGAAGGAGATCTTGGTGCCTCGAAGAGGTGCCGGCTTTCTCTGTATAGTCCAACTTACAATAAACAAACACTTTGCAACAAATAATGTCATATGTACAAATCATGTCGGATTCCAGCAAAAACAAAATTCTTAAGAATTAACAGTACATGTTGTTGGGCGAGTCGGTCGTACCTCGTTAAGCAAGGTGGTGCGCAATACAAACATAGACAAAAAGGATCATAGGGACTCCCCTTGTTCATCGCCCTTTTTCTTTATCATAAGGAACAAGGGTGGTGATCGTGTCAGTGATACTTTGATCAGATCGTATCCGAATGAAAGCAGGTTTCTAACGTGCGCGTAGGGCGATGATTTTTGCACACATGAAGATATCAATAAGCGTGTTCTTCTCAATAAAACCCAGTCGCGAGCCTCTGCGTCAGTCCTCGTGCTCTTGCCCGTGTTTGTATAGCCTGGCACCTTTCTTAACAAGTTAAGAATCAGTTCTTTGAAACGGTTCACTAGCCAGAAAACAAGTTCAGTGTGGCCCGTATGAAAAAAAAAAAGAGTAGCAACCTACCGGCCACCACAATAAGCCATACCATACCATTCTAATAATTTTCCCCGATTCTAGTTTATTCAATAAATTCTATCAACACACGCCTACATTGCAATAACACAATGCAGCATCTGAAGTAAAAGGTGCATCTTCGCTGATTCATCCATCTGCTCCTGCAACCCAAGCTTAAAGGAGCATTAATGCATATTTTTATTAAGTGTTAGAAACACAATTGCGTACATTTATCGCAAGCCAAAGAACCGCACTTACGTATAAAGTTTGGGAAATGCTAAAGCTATCTTAATTTGACACCTGGGTTGCCTCGCAATGACACAATGATCGCGACCTCAAGGTAAAGAATAAAATGTTCTGACGTTGTGTAATAATGAGACCACGTATGATGATGTTGCTCATTTTAAAAAAGCAGCCAGTGATGGGCGCGTTTCTTGTGGCTGAGCTTGCACATGATTGCCGCGTGACCAGCTACTCTACCGTGACGTCATGACGCATGCACCACCCGTATCAAAACCTGTATCAAAACCGAAACTGGTTCGTAGAGACAAGTATTACAGTGAACTCTTTAGCGCACGGTGATACTTGCTAGTTAGTGTTTTCTTAAGGCATGCAGCATTTCGGGGTTCATTTAATGCAAAAATAATTTGGGAATGTCATGCCTGCATGATCCTTCAGGTTATAGTTACCTTGCTTCAGTGCCAAGTTACGTAATAGTCCTTCAATGACAGCCGCGAGGACCTTCCCTGTATTGTGTCCGATTATACTGGTCGCTGTCTGGGTTACTAAATCACTGGTTTCGCCAGTATCTTTCGTGCGCACACTCCGACGCATCGTAAATACGTATATATGTCTGAGAACAATTCGTAAGGTGAAGTCTGCAATGAATACTTCGTCAAGTTTTGTTTTCAGTGGACTGGAAAATTAAGGATGTCTGGCATTTCTAGTGACCCTGTTGGACAATGTCTCTTTCGCTCAATGTGTATCTGTATAAAACACAAAGAAATTTGAGGTCGGCCGCTTAACAAGCAGATACTTATCTATACTCAGCTTCCCTCTTATCAAGAAACGCTGAAGAAGCTACGAAGGTAGCGTGGTCATAGGAGTCTCACTGCTCGCGTTTCGCAGTTGGCTGTTTATCTATGGCTCTATCTACCCTATAACTTCTTGATATATTGTAAGTACGGCTTTTAGACGTAAGGTGGCGTTAAATTGTGTTATTTTGTGCACCTTTATGTTTACAGTGCGCGGCGTACTATGGTTAGGTCACGTGCGCAAACGTTCTGTGCCCCCTGGTCTCAGAGATGTCTCAATCCGTTCGCTCGTTCTTTACTACAGCTTGAAATCTACTACTCATTCCATGTAATTATTACGTCATATTTCGCGAGACGTGCCACGCGAATAGTCAAGTGGCACTTTTTTGTGTTCCGCGGGCGTTCTTACAAGCTCGGAAAAAAAAAGAAGACATTTACCTAAAATGTATTGAGCAACAGAAAGCTGGACCTTGAAATGTTCAGTATGGTCTACAGTTTTCTCATTGAGACTTTTGCTCTGAATATTATGTTTGAGCAGTTGATTATTAATGTTAAGTTATTATGTTGTTAAGCGAAATACAAAAGACAGTCTGACTAGCTCCAAGCGAAGGCAAACACTATATACCTTGCCTGTGTTCAGCTACGTGGCACTTGCATACTCTGCTAAAAATATGGCACCGTTTACGTGAGACACATGGTACACAAAACATTGTATAGAAGGGAGTGTATCCTGCGGCAGACAATACGTCCCCTCTTTTTTGTTATGAGGTCGGCGTTCGTTTCGGTATTTTGAAAGCATTCCTACATTACCCAGAAAACGCTGCTGTGCTCACGTTAAACTCTTAACACGTGGCGCGTCTTCTAACAGTCTGCGCCAAACTTGATTGTTGCAACAGATATGATTGTTCGTCTTGCTGGTGCTGACCACTGGTACTTCGGAAACATAGCAATGCATAAGTCAAGCTGCCTGAAAGAAACGCTGAATACCATCGCGGTTTCAGTATTACGTGTTTTATGCGCTGCTACGCTTTTTGAAGAAATTCTTACCTGATGCGTTGGCCTTGGCTTTTCGTCGACAGTTCCAAAGTCCGGAAGTTCCACGGGAAACTGGTGCGAGTTTTCGTAAGCCGCCGTCAGACGCACATGAATGTCTAGCAACAGCATAACCACGCCGCACATCAAGGAGCACCACATTTTGTTTTTCGCTGTGAATTCGCTCTCCGGAACTTCGAACTCAGCGCGAACAAACTTGCTCGTCGCAAGCATTCTATTTATACTTACGTTTCGGAGAGTGGTGTGTCGTGTCGCACTGCTTAATTCAGCTCGCACTTGTGTTTTCTGTAGCTCTCGCAGTGGTGACGTCTATATCAAGGCAAAACATAAAAGCACTAGTAATGCGGCTGTTGTACTACTTACTGTTTCTCAGTTCCATCGCTGTTGCGAAATTTCGAAAAATAGTCAACTTTTTTAAATGGCACGCGTTATGCTGGCGAGAAGTAGCCATTACGACTGCGCGTTACCATCTGTTATTGCACTCGAGCGAGCAATGCGCGGCAGTTTTTTTTTTTTTTTCAGCACACACTTGAGCTTCGACGACGCAAATGTGAAAGGGTTGGCGATTGTTCGTGTGACATTTTGCCGCCGCTGTAGCATGTCTCTAGCGAGGGCGGGATCTCGTCACATGTTTCTGTTCTTCCGCCTACTGAAATGCCAGAAGCATTCGTTAAACGTGGAACAACATTTCTTGATACGTCTGTCCGTTGTTGCTAAGGGAGGTGAGCCTTGGTTTCGTCTGTGCCTTATATCTAATGAATTCGCTATGGCCTTTGCCGATCTACAATGCTATTAGCATTCTGTGGGAACTTCCCCCAGTCAGTGGTATGTCTCCATCTCTCCATGTATCTATGTACCTATGTCCACGCATAACCTCTTCTCGGCCACCTCGGGTCGCTGGGTAGTCCTTGCTAAATTGGGGGAGCACCGGGTCGCAGTGCTGGAGAAATCGCGTTAGGAACCAACCGTTGGACCAACTTGTGTGATTGGATACGTAACTCTGGATATGAGGCGCTCCACAATACAACTCTTAAAGACCAACTTGGATCGCCGCTTATGTGTGGTTGTGTATGTGCAGTTTTTCATAATAATTATCATTAAACAAAATGTATCATCAACAATTACCCAGCAGCCATAAAATTTATTGCTAATAGCATTAAATCGCCAGTCATCTCTAAATGATAAATGAACCACCGGTACTTTTGTTGTAATAATAGAGAACGACAAATTCCGCCCAGGCATTTAAAAACAACGCGCAGCAAATAAGTGGCTATTGTAAATATAACTGGTTAGTCTTTAGAGCTATGGTAATCGGGTTTTTGTATCATTTTAGCAGAATGTTTCCAAATGGCCCGAGTAAATTCGTAAATGAAGACCAAAGTATAAATGATTTAGGCTCATATTGCAACAGACGGGCAAGGATAGTGCATGTAAGAGATCATTGAAGAGCGTGGCAAATACCTTTATCGCAAATTAACATTTTATTAGACTCGATTTTTTCTATAGCGTGAGCTGCAGCTGACTATTTTGTTGTTTGTGGCCGTGTCCTTATGCTTGTTTGCAGCGTTGTCAGTAATAAATCATTGTATTATTATTCATGTGCTTGAAAGTCCCCTTGAAGGATTACATAGGAGATGAGAAAGCCGGTACATTATTAAGAAGCGTATCAATCGAAAAACATCTAGAAATAGAAATATCTAAAAGCGACGGATGCATATGCAGAAGACGCACTGAACTGAGAAAAGTATTACGTTTTGAAGAAGCCTCAACAAACGAGAGACACACGAACCATCAATAACAGATGTCGCGTCGTAGCCAATTTCAGTGACGTTGACAAGAAAAAGAGATGAATTACGATACGGTTCAATACATGCCGAATGAAATTCTGTAACCTAAAGGGGTGACAAAGGCTCAAACACATGAAGGGCTGCCCCGAGATGACATGGTCTCAAGTTCTCACCCGAGATTTACGATCATAAACATGGAAAAATTCAGTTAACGTGTGTTAGTATTCTACGACGTTTCTTTTTTTTTTTTTTACAAGCTCGCCGACAGCGTCCCCGGGGTGGCCAACGCAGCGAGGTAAATTAAACGCTGCAGTAGTTGTGTCGATGCTGATTGCGACTCTATATACCCTGTAGGGGTTGGAGGACGGACTTCGGGATGAAAAAAACAAAGTTGGGAGGTTTACTTTACATTATATACAGAGAGGTGAGAGTCAAGTAACAGTCGTACAGTCATTACGGGCCGGCAGCAACTCGGACGCTGCGGCCCGCGGCAGGAAGTTCGAGAGAGACGAATCAGGGAATCAGGGAATGCTCTGGTCTCTCTGGAATGCTTCTTTTAAACCCTTCGAGGACTGGAAGTCGCGTCAAGTTCGGCCAATGGGAGAGCCCGCTCAGATGACGCCACCTTCGGCCAATGGTAGGCACCCGTGCGGTGATGTCACACCCGGCGGCTCCCCGCAGTCTTGCCTTGCTGTGGTGCAATGCTCTCTTCAAAGGCGGAGAAGGGGCACGATTGGGCTCCATTGTCCGAGGCTCACCTGCTCCCGGTGGTACAGCCCCGCTGAGGTGGCAAATGCCCTCTTCAAAGGCGACCGGTGCGACGCTGCCAGGCCTTCCCGGAACATCGCAGCCGTCATGTTTCGGGACCCACTTTCCTTGCAACAATGCCGGGCGATCCCTTCGTTTTCTGGAAAACTCAAGCATTGAATAGCTACGGCGGGGCGTACGAACTTGTTGGCACGTGAACTTGTTGGCTCGAGCGATCCTCTGGAATGTGCTGCGATTCGATGTGGTCCGGGGGAACTCGAAGTAGGCGCAGGAAACAGCTCCATATCTAACAACCCTAGTATACCACACTTCGTGGGCACGTAAGGAGAGCGCATGTATTGCAGAGGCAGACAAGTTCAGGGAATTTTCGAGGCCTCTTTATTGTTGATGTGAAAGAAATGATGCTCTGTTGGGCGATGAGAAAATATGTACATTCTAAGTAAATATTCTATTAACGTCAGCCCCATGTGGCAAACGAGCATCTTCCAATAATCTGATTCTTCCTGGAGACATGACATTCACCTGCTATGACACCCACGGGGAGACGTAGGGTACCGTCACTACTGCCCTTCCCAAACTAGGCCCAAGGGCCACACCTTTCAATGAACATGTTCATTCATTCATTCATTCATTCATTCATTCATTCATTCATTCATTCATTCATTCGTTCAGTCATTCATTCATTCGTTTCACAAATATCAAACCTGCCTGATTACGCGTTCTGGCTCCGCCCGCAGCTAAAATTGTATAAGTAGAACCCTCATGCAACATTTAGCACTCTCGGACTTCCCCTGTCTAGTAAGCTAGATCATCATCATCATCGTCGTCGTCATCATCATCATCATCAGCATCAGCCTGGCTATGCCCACTGCAGTGCAAAGGCCTCTCCCATACTTCCCAAGCTAGATCAGTTTAGTCTAAATGTATAGCTTGATGAAGCTTTTTTTTTTATTCCCAGCTATATACAGTGCCAGTGCTACATATATATCATAAGAAACCAACAAAGACACCAAGAACAACATAAAGGAAATGATTTGTACCTACAAATTGAGTTAAAGAAGTGATAAATTAACCCACATGAAAGTGGATGAAAAAACAACTTACCGCAGTTGGGATACGAACCTACGCCTTCGCATTACGCGTGCGGTGCTCTTACCAATATGGCTACCGTGGTGCCGCTATATATATATATATATATATATATATATATATATATATATATATATATATATATATATACACGCACTGTCCATTCGTGGTACTGCGCTTGCAGTAAAATTTCTCGATATCATCTATCTTTCAAAAAAGCATTCATTAGGATCTCGTCCAGTAGCCGTTAACGACTGCTCATTGTCGGATTCCTTAACATTTGAGCGAGTATTGCCCAGCAGTATTTGCAGCAACCCTCGACCTTCGACGTCGAAAATGTGAAAAGGTTGGCAATTGTTCATTTGACATTTGGCCGCTAACACGGCACGTGAGGGATCGTTTCACGTGTTTCTGCTTTCACTTGTAGGAAATGCGGGAAGTATTCGCTAAAGGGGCATCGAAGTGCTTGATACGTGCGCGCAAAGAATTACCAGCCTAGTTTGATTGTCTGCCTTACTTCTTATAGATTCGCTGTTATCTTTCGAATTTTGTGATATATACTAGTGAGCAAAAAATGCGCCAGACATGTAAAGGTGATGTGCAGCGAAAGAAAAGAAACATCGCCTATTGTGGAGACAGCCTGTTTGTCTGTATATATAGAGAGCTGCATTATTTCCACATTTAGATTATGTCAGCACAATGAAAGAAGTTGACATGGTGATGCTGTAACGCCTGAAGATTTACATGCTGCAGTGGAGACCTCGGAAAGGACAGCACTCCTCATCTGCCGCTGCTCTACTTGCCCGTGTGAGAGGAGAATGGCAGTCGCCTTCTATGTCCGAGCTCGCAGCACTGGAGACAACAAACACGTGACGAATCATATGTGCATAGCAACTGATACCAGCGCTACGTGTGTGCTGCATGGTTAACGACTCCGTTCTCTGCGGAATTACGGATTGAAACGACAAACCCTACCTAAATGTCCTCACTGAAATAAACGTACGCCTTCCAGCGCATCATTCCTTTAATAAAGCGAATAGTTTTCTAGAACCGTTTGGCTTTTCGCTTACTTTGACAATTATCATCGATGATTTCCGCAGAATTCCTTTCTTTTTTTGCCATAATTGTGACGAAGGCGATGCTGAATATGAGGAGGTGGCGTAATGAGGCGACATCGGCGACACGACACGGTGGCGACGGTGAGACAATAGCAGTGTAGCGTAAAAGACGGACAAACATTGGGAAACCTGTTTCGAGTTTTTAACAGCTGTCGCAGAGCTACCTGCTATGACAGCCATATGCACGACCGCGGTAGCGTGGAGACTGGGCTCCATGCGCTCGACCATCGAGCCCCATCTGATGTGTATCGTTGAGCCCAGCTTGAATTTGTGTACATAATCATTCGTGTCATTGGGCAAACTTCCGAAATAAAAAGATGCAGATAGCTGTGGCAGCAAAGTTATTTCGCGTGGCGTCCAATGTAAAACGGCTGCTGGAGTTCTTACTGATTCAGGACAACATTTATTTTGGGCTAGATCGTGCATACTTGAATTAGGAAGGAACGGTGCAACTACGACGATCACGAGAGAACGACACAGGACAAGCGCCAACTTCATCTATTTTTATTCACCGAAAAATTCGCAAATATAAGGAAAATCACAGACGTGCGCACAAGGACCATATTTCGCCCGCCGTGGTTGCTCAGTGGCTGTGGTGTTGGGCTGCTGAGCACGAGGTCGCGGGATCGAATCCCGGCCTCGGCGGCCTCATTTCGATGCGGGCGAAATGCGAAAACACCCGTGTGCTTAGATTTAGGTGCACGTTAAAGAACCCCAGGTGGTCGAAATTTCTGGAGTCCTCATCTACGGCGTGCCTCATTATGAGAAAGTGGTTTTGGCACTTAAAACCCCATATTTTAAGGACCATATTTCTTCATCTGACAAACCATTCGAGATAGGAAATTTCCCTTTTGAAGAGAACCACGGCCCCGATAGATAAAGATTCTTGGCAGAAGCAGAGAAACAAAGGCACGTTATGTTTTGGAAGCATTCCATATAAAGAAGAGAGGAAAAGCTGTGTTAGTGATACTTCCGCGACCTTCTTCAAAAGCGAAATTCCCTATATTTAATGGTTTGGCAGATGATGCAATGTGGTCCTTGTGCGCATGACTGTGATTTTCCTTATATTTGCTGATTTTTCGGTGAATAAACATAGATGAAGTTGGCGCTTGTCCTGTGTCGTTCTCCCTCTCGTAATCGTCGTAGTTGCGCCGTTCCTTCCTAATTTATTACTGATGACGCGAAAAAGCAGCAGAATAGCACTTTTGCCCGAACGTGAAGCGCTGAAAACGACAGCTAGGTATAGCGTTGCGCTGAAGACGTCTGCGAACGCTGAGGTGATGATGAGCGCCACCAGCAGTGTCGCAGGCGTCGCACCTATAGATGTTACAGCGGTGCACAGAAGATGAAACCGGAAGGAAAACCGTCGGTGACTGTTCCCTTTCCTTCCTTCATATATCTCTGTCATCTCTCCGTCCATTCACCTCCTTCGGCACACTGCTGAACAATGATTGTTTCATTTTCATTACTTTCGATCTAAAAAAAGTGAGAACTTGACTAAGCTCCACCGCTGATTGCCACTGTGTGTCTTCCCGACAGCTTCGTTAAATTTAAGGACCCGCCATGGTTGCTCAGTGGCTATGGTGTTAGGCTGCTGAGCACGAGGTCGCGGTATCGAATCCCGGCCACGGCGGCCGCATTTCGATGGGGGAGAAATGCAAAAACACCCGTGTACTTAGATTTAGGTGCACATTAAAGAACCCCAGGGGGTCGAAATTTCCGGAGTCCTCCACTACGGCGTGCCTCATAAAGTGAATTCCTCACGTAAAACCCCATAATTTTTTAAAATTTAAACAAGTCTCACCAAGCGTGTTGACTGGGTGCTCGGAGGCTTGCCAGCGTTTCTTTTTTTTTTCTAATGTTCAGATGTGGAGGACCGTCATTTAACGCACAGAATGAAGAGTGGAAAGTATCATGGAAGTACTTATCTTAAGGAGCGATAAAACGGTGAAAAATGCGAAGTACTACCCGAACGCAAGCTTCACTAAACCAGGACTTATGATGATAAAGCTTAATGCAATTTGATTGATAGCAGCGATGGTATAGACGACGATATCTGGCGTCGACGTTTCCGTTGACCAAGTGGGCGCGCACGGGCAAGATAAATTGTAGACAGTGGTGGTTGCTCTGATGATGACGGCATGCCACCCTTCCTGTTCACACCCGGGAAGGGGAAGTACAACGGAGACGGATGATCCATGCAATATAAAAAAAAAGTCTCTTTATTGTTTGTGTGAAAGAAATGGCGCTTCGCAGGTCAGTGAGTCGATACGCGGCAGTGTACAATATATGGTTAAGGTTATTATGTTTGCCACGTCAGCGTCGCTTGGCATACGAACATTCGCCGAACCTCCGGCCCCTAAAGACGTAGCATTGACCTGAAAAAAATAAAAAAATAAAGATGAACAAAGAAAGAATTGAGACGTCACAGATAGCGTTGTTTACATCTTGCGAACAACAAATGACAAAAAAAAAGGCTTTCTTAAAGCGATGCTTCTGTGCGATTCCTCCCGGAATGTGGTGACTGTGACTTGCGAGGTTCGAGAGCGCCTATACCGGGTGTTTCACGTAACTTGACACAAACTTTAAATAATGGCGCACGATATGTGAATGAAAATCGGTATTGCTTTTTAGTCGTGTCGTGTTACACACTGTTTCCGAGAGCGATTAGTTAGCTAACTAATTAGGTTGCAGAATGCAAAATCTTAAGTATCCCTTTTATTCAGTGCGTGCGCGGTCCGTGAAAAGCTGCAGAGCGTATCAGGGACAGCCAGTGAAATTTTTTCCAAGATGTTGTCTTTCATGTGGTCATCTCTCCTTCACGCTACGTTTGCCACCGTTACGGTGACAAACGTCCCAAGAAACGCGCACCCCGATTACAGCCGAGGCAGAAGAAAGGCAAGAGCCGAGGCTCTGCTCCGTTCATTCGGCAGGGAGAGAAATGCGCGCTTTGTCGTCGCAGCCGAATATCCGGATGGCCAAAAATACACCGCCGTAGTAATAGACCCAAACTTCAAAATCAGAATAGCATGCAGTGTATACACGAAACACTCGGAAATAGCGGAGGAAGTAGCGATCGCGCTGGCCCTCAGAACAGGAATGCGAAGTCGTACTAAGCGACTCGCAAATGGCAGTAAAGAGTTACGCCAAAGGCACAATTTCCAAGGAAACCCTGTCCATTCTGTCCAAAGCGGGCATATCCAAAACCGCGAGCTCGAGGATCGTATGGCTCCCCGCGCACGTCACCACGGCAGGCGACGCGCTCCCGAACCTAAACGAGACGGCGCACCGGACGGCACGAGACATGACCCGCCGCACCGAACAGGGCAACGCCTATCGCACGATAGCGAAAACTCCTCGCGCAGAACTGGACAGGCTCACCAGATACAATGACATAACCAGCGCATATCTGAACGCCAGAAGGATATACCCACCGCCGAGTCCCAAATTGAACAGGAGGCAGGCCGTCGCCTGGCGACAGCTCCAGACGAACACCTTCCCTAATCCATTCCGTCTGAACCGTATCTTCCCAGATAAGCATCAGGACGACACGTGCAAATTGTGCCAGGAAGGACCAGCAACACACAAACACATGCTGTGGGAGTGCAATGTAGTTATAGGAAGGGTGACAGTTGCTCCGGAGACCCTGTCGTCGAGGGGGACTGCCGCTCCACCAAGCCCGTGAGGCGGCGTTGAGGCGGGGCTTGACGTTCCCCCGTGGAAAAACTGATCCCGGGTCGTGTTAAACCTTGTGTTTCATAATCAGATGGTGGTTTTGGCACGTTAAACCTGGGAATTCGTTTTACATTCTAACCTTGAAGAAATTACTATGGCCAACCATGTGACATGTTGATGTTACTGCATAGCATTTGACGCTGTGGAATGTCTGACACGATTGCTGAAACAGCGCGCAGCGCTCGGTCCTTCTTTCGGGTATCTGCTGCATCAATTCGCAGCGTGTATGCAGCTCGGTAGTGTGTGTGTCGTTTTTTTTTTTTTATTTTCGCCTTTCTTTTTCTTTCTGTTTCGTTTTTCTTGCGTAACAAATCTGGGATTTAAGGATAGTGGGCGCTGACATAGCCTGCCTTCCCCTGCTTCTAATCTAAATAAATAAAAAAGAACGAACCACCACCGGAATGGTTATCCTCTCTCACCCTTTGTGTTCCACAAAATTTCAGTCTTGGTTTGGGAAAGTAAACTAAGGCCCCTCGCATCATCTGTCCTTTATAAAAATGTAGGAAATGTCAGGGTTTCTTTATGGGCTGACCGTTCGGCAACAACAGAAAGGCCATTTCCGACGATGCCACAGTGCCCCGGAAGCCATTGGAAGATTATCTCATGTCCGTTTATGAGGGCTTGATGGAGAACCTCTCTGGTCTCAAACGCCAGTCGGTCATGGATCTTGCGTCGTAAGGCTGACTGCATACTCTGAAGGGCTGCCTTTGAGTCACAAAAAACGACCCACTTTCGAGGTTTTGCTTGTGCGATGTAATTAACAGCGGCACGTAGAGCGGCAAGTTCTGTTGCAGGAGAGGTCGCTATATGGGACACTTTGAAAGTAATTGTCATTTGTAAGGCCGGGATGATAACAGTGCCTGTGGAGCTGCTGGCTGAGACAGATCCATCGGTGTAAATGTGCGTTCTTTGTTCATATGCCTCGTTCAGTAATGACAGTGTGAACTGACGTAGAGTCACTGTTCAATGACGGGTCTTCTTCGTTATTCCCGGAATTGTGGAGCGTATTTGTGGTTGTCGTAGGAACCACGGCGGTAACATTGGTCTTGCTGCTGCTGTAAAGTCCGACGGAAGGCAGCCTTGATGTGTCGCATTAAGTTTAGAAAATGTTGCTTGCTGAGGTCTTTGTGGTGGCAAAGCAGCAATATAATGACCGGATACGAGACACTGATGTAGAAAGTGCGCTCTAAGGTTGTAAATTGTTATATATGTTGGAACCAAGTACTTTCTAGCTATCATGATTGTGGTTTAAGTCGAGGCGCATCGTGGTAGACCAAGACATATCCGTAGAGCCTGGCCTTACAAACTTTCGAGGGTACGAATGTTTGTCTTACATGTCGCCAAAGCCGGCAAATTGTGCCGTAAGGAGCCCAGAAACAGTGTTCTGTACAGCTGCAGCATGGACCGTACCGACGTGCCCCAGGCTTTTCCGCACAGGAACCTCAGTATATGTACAATCTAAACTAGTCTCCGCTTCAGGTAGGTGCACTGGGGGCTCCATGAAATGCCCCTGTCAATAATCAGACCTAAAAATCGGAGAGACTTCTCGTATTTGATAGCCAGGCCATCGAGAGAAGCAGGGTACGGTGCCATGGGTTTGCGCGTAAACGCGATCAACGCGCATTTTTCGATGGACACACTAAGGCTCTGTTTGCAGATATACGAACAGGTTAGTGTTGCTGGCCGCGGAATTCTTGCAGGCACTTGAAAACTAGTCACCGCAGAAGACCAAAGAGAAATATCATCAGCGTACATGGATAGGTGAACTCTCTTGAGTAATATTGTATTGGGAAATATGATAGCGCAATCGCTGGTGCTCGAGCACGTTCCCGAATCTGCGCCACTGTTCGCGTCACGGTGCGATTAGACGTGATTATGTCGCTATAGAATCGACGACAACGGTCGGAAAGGTTGCAATACATGTGTGCGTCTTGCACCGAGTCGCAAACCGGACGTGCGTCTAGTTCACCTCCCTACCTTTCCTTCCTTCCTTTTTCTCCTCTTCGTGTCATTCTTCGACACAAAACCAGCTAAGTGCAGCCACATTGCGCTTCTCGAAACGTCCTCTTTGCTCATCGTTACGCATCGCACCGCTCGTCGAGACCGCGTCCCCACAGAAATAAATAATCAGCGTCACCATAAGGTAATAAGCGGCATTGCGTAACGAGCGTCATTGAAGAAAGAACTCGTATAAACAGTGCCCGGGCTGTGAGAATTTCGAGGAGCCCGGGGCAGAGTGGGGACATACAACTGCTTGCTTACCAGCTCTCCTGTCGCAAGGGCAGTGACCCAAGTAGGATCCGCCTTTCAGTTGATCATTTGTACATTTCTGGCCGAATCTAGATAGCGCCTGGCAAGTTTTTACTCCTCCACGTTGCCTGCAGCAGAGCCATGCGTAGCATTCGTCGCTGTTCTTGCAAGCCTGTCCTACGCCTCTTTTCTGAAATGTACAAAAAAGACAGTTACCAACAGAAGTACGTCGACGCTGCGCTGTTGTGCGTGTGTGTGTGTGTGTGTGTGTGTGTGTGTGTGTAATTGCTTCAGCAAAGACCCAGACTGGCATAGACAATGAGAGGGGTACGGGAGAAAGCTCCCCGTGCGGCTTTAAGTCAGAGGCACATGACATCCTGGAGAAGAGGCCTCTTGTACATTGTACGGCAGATTGCCTTGAATCTTTTTTGTCAAAATTAACTCGGAAGCGATGACGTAAAATAGTCATCCGGGGTATAAATGAGATGCATTAGTGCCACCAGGGTTTGTGAAAACTGACGCTAAACTTGATGTAGACCAATGGGTCGTCGCAGACGAAGAAGAGCAACCGTAAAGTGCGTTTGGAATTTGATGAGATGACTTGGAGATCCGGAATGCAATATCAACATGCTAACATGTCACCCACCGTTTAACGTTCATCACTGCGTTTAGGCAAAGAAAAAATAATTTACTTGCATATAAAGATCAGGAAATGAATACTATCTCTATTTTCATGTACATGCAGCCTTTAGCATCCAGCCGTAGTGCTTAAAGGGGAAACAAATGTTGTTTTTTTCACCTTCGCAATGTACCAATGTATCTTTAAGGGCCTAGATAAAAAATGAATATATTGCTTAGCTCTTTTTGAATCTGACAATGATAGATAAACACAAATATAAGAAAATTGAGGGGCTCGATTCCTCGTAACAACCATACAGGATATTTCAACCAACTCGTGGCAATCCTTCAAAAATCTGCATGTGCGTGAACGAGTCATACGTGAACTCTACGTAAAAGTTATAAAACTTGTTGGCAATCACCAAAGGCTGCGCCAATGCAACAAACGAAACAGACAGACAGTGAACGTGCCCTACATTGAAAATATGACGCTCACTATACGCAGTTCAAGACAACATTCATTTGGACTAGATGGTGCATACTTGATTTAGGAAGGAACAGCGCCAACTAAGACGATCACGAGAGGGAGAACGACACAGGACAAGCGCCATCCTGTGTCGTTCTCCCTCTCATGATCGTCTTAGTTGGCGCTGTTCCTTCCTAAATCAACTATACGCAGACGCGGTCCCAAATTCGACTGGTCTTCAGCGGTTTACCGCAGAGGTGACATTTTATATATATATATATATATATATATATATATATATATATATATATATATATATATATATATATATATGTTGTGAGCATTAATCACACTCTTGATATTCTCATCTGTACATACTCATCATCGTTTTGGGGCCTGGTAGTGAGGCTCTCAGTTGGGAGAATAAAGAAGAGGCGGGCTGCCTAAACCTTGTCTCAGAAGAGGTGAAGTGTGCTCTCCGGCTCCTTCGTCCTCTCGCTCCCGGCCTCTATCCAGCTCCGCTCGGGTCGCCGCCTCTACCAACTGCACTCGTCCATGTCCCAAGACCAGCAGGGCAATACGACGACATCCACCTTGCCTACTCCTGCAGGAACCCCTTCTTGGACGGTCACCACCCCTCAGAAGGATCCACCTGTGTTTACTGGACTTCCAGGTGATAACGTTGAAGGTTGGTTGGAGCTATACGAGCGCGTGAGTGACTTTAACCGCTGGAACGAATCTGCGAAACTTGCTCACGTTGCCTTCTACCTAACCGGCGTCGTGAAAACTTGGTTTTACAATCATGAGTTCGAGTTCGTCAACTGGAGCACCTTTAAACAGCACCTACGCCAGATTTTCGCGAACTCGTCTGTCCGCTCCGATATCGCCAAGAAGAAGCTTGGTGAGCGTGTTCGGCACTCGGGCGAGTCTTACCCTTCGTACATAGAGGACGTCCTCGCCCTCTGCCGCCACGTGAACACCTCGATGGCAGAGAGTGACCGTGTACGCCACCTGCTCAAGGGTATTGGGACTGTGGCATTCAATGCTCTTGTAGTGCTGTACCCCACTACCGTCATAGACATCATCAGTACGTGTCAGCGACTCGATGAGCTTCATATGCTCCGCTTACACCCTGACACGTCTTATTTCAAGGCGTCCAACGATAGCGAACTACGTGCCTTGATTCGGTCCATCATCCTTGAGGAACTGCATGCCCAAGCTTCGTCGAACCCTCCTGAGGTCCACATGACGCCTCCTGGTGGCGGCCTGCGCCATATCGTGAGGGAAGAGATAGCTACCGTGACCTGCCCGCAAGTCCCGAGCCCGCACTCTATCCCTACGCCAGCGTACGCTCGCGTTGCCTCTGGACTACCACCCTCCCAGCAGTTACCACAACAGGCACCTATGCCGCACGGGTCCCTGAATCCTATCACTACAAGACCACCGCCTCTTCCGTCTTACAACGCATGGAGCCCACCTCGACCGGTTTGCTACTAATGCGGCATCCTTGGCCACATTTCAAGGTTTTGCCGACGCCGTCAGCAAGATAAAAGGCGGGGCTATGGCTGGTTTGAAAGGGATGAGTTTTCTGGCCCTGTACCACAACGTCGGCGTTCTTATTACGATTATTATCCACGACGTTCCCCATCTCCGCGAGAATTCAACGCTGCCGGTTGATTGCGTTTCCCGCTTCGTCGCTCTCCATCACCGTTGCGGCACTCCTTTTCCCCTCTTCGACCGACTACTTCGTCTTCCAATCCCTGCCCGGAAAACTAAATGGTGCGGCTTCAGGAGAGAAAGTTGCATCTTGTGGACGTGAAACTCCTCCGGAGCGCCCGTCAAATGTACTTTTGGTGTGTGTTGAAGGTGTCCGCATCGAGGAGGAGGATAAGAAGGAGGAGAAGGAGGAGGAGAAACAGTTATTAAAAAAAAAGGAAAGACACGCAGGTGTCTTCCTGCTTGTGCGGGAGGCGCCCTTAGTCCAGGGCTCCTGCGGCTCTTGCTGTCTCCCGGGCCCGCCGCACCAGTTGCTGCTGGTTACGAGGGTCCGAACTAGTCAGCACGGCCTCCCACGGCTCTGGTGTTGGGTTGGGTATTTGCAGGGCTGCCTTCACGTTAGGGCACGCCCATGTGGTGTGAGCTAGGGAGGCGTAATCGTTACAAAGGGGACATTTGTATGAATATAGTGTAGGGTGTATTGCATGTAGTCTGCTTAAATGGGGGTATGTATTGCCTTGGTTGACACAGGTGCATCGCTTTCCGTTATTAGTACTGACTTGTGTTCTCGACTGCGAAAAGTGACCGTATAATGGCCCTCCCCTTCGTTGTGCTAATGCAGTTCTTGATCAGCCCTCCGGTGTTTGCACTGCGTGCGTTTTCATTGATGGCATCCTTCACCACATTGAGTCTGTCATGCTATCTTCGTGTACCTACGCGATGATTTTGGGATGGGACTTCCTGTCCTCAGCTTTCATCTTTTGCCGTCAGCGAACTATTCATATGACGGACACTCAATCTTCGTCCGCCGTCGATGCTGACAGCCTACGTTTCGTCACGTCTACCGACTGTTTCATTACCGCGGGCAATGAGCATATTCTCACACTGACGTCCGAGGCTATTGTTAATGGTGATGCGTTCCTTCCGCCGAGCGGTCGCTGCATTTCTGGTGGGCTTAGCCTTACCCCTAGCCTGGTGCGGTTTCAGGACGGTAGAGCGTTCGACTCTGTTCGTAACCTTACTTCTTCGCCAGTTGTGCTCTCCCAGGGTACTACTGTGACTTGCTTTACTGACACCTCTTTCGCTGGCACCGCTTCACACCGAATCACCGCCTTTGTCTACCACAACTGATGATCATACTGCTGCCGCTGCTTTAACGGCCGTGATATATCCTGATCTGGCTGCTGCGCAGAAAGAAGCCCTTTTGGCACGACTGCGAAAACACAGTGCCTTATTTTACGTTCACTCCAAGCTTCTGGGGCGCACTTCCGTCGCAGTACATCGCATCGAAACCGAAGGCAGATCGATTGTACGCCGCCGCTCGTATCGCGTGTCTTCCGCACAACGGAAAATCATTGCGCATAACATTGATGACATGCTCAAAAGCGGCATCATTCGGCATCGTCCACTTCTTGTTCGTCTCCTGTTGTGTTGGTTCGCAAGAAAGACGGCTCTGTAGGATATTGCGTCGATTATCGAGCCCTTACTAAGATCATCCAATAATAATAATAATAATAATAATAATAATAATAGTAATAATAATAATAATAATAATAATAATATATCCGATGCCAAGACTCGACGATGCCATTGACTCCCCCAGGGTGCAGAATATTTCTAAAGTGTAGACCTCCCATCCGGGTACTGGCAAATCCCCATGTACGAAGCGGACAAGGACAAGACAGTCTTTGCAACACCAGACGGACTTTCCACGTTCAACGTCATGCCCTTCGGTTTATGTAATGCTCCTGCAACATTTGAACGAATGATCGACACAGGTTTACGCTGCCTTAAGCGAAAGACCTGTCTGCGTTGACATCGTTACTTTTTCTACAGCTTTTCGTCAGCACCTTGAGCGTTTGAACGAAGTTTTCGCGTGCATTTCCAACGCTGGACTCCAACTCAACACAAAGAAATGCCATTTTGCCGGAAAGAACATCATAGTGTTGGGCCACCTTATCAGTAAATATGGAGTTCGACCAGATCCCGACAAGGTTGCTGCCGTGCTTCGCTTCCCTCGCCCTGAAAATAAAAAATAATTGAGAAGTTTCTTGGGCCTGGCATCCTACTTCCGCCGCTTCATCAGTCTTTTTGCTGCCATGGCGTCGCCGCTGCAAAAGTTGCTCACGTCGGGCACTGCTTTCCCTTGGACAGACGACTGCGAACTTTCTTTGAAAGCCTTCAAGCAAGCATTAATCACAGACCCTGTCCTGTGTCGCTTCAATGAGAACGCACCAACTTGTTTGCACGCCGACGCCAGTAGCCGTGGGACAGGTGCTGTCCTTCTACAGCGTGATACCACTTCACGAGGAAGAGTTGTTGCCTATGCCAGTCGCGCATTTACGGCTGCCGAAAAGAACCACTCGATCACAGAGCAGGAATGCTTCGCAGTCGTTTGGGCCATACAAAATTTTGACCATATCTTTACGGACGCCACTTCACGGTCGTAACCGACCACCACGCCTTATGCTTGTTGTCGTGAATGAAAAATTTTTCTGGACACGTTGGTCACTGGGTGGTCCGTTTACAAGACTACGATTTTGACGTTGTCGACAAGTCTGGGGAAAATATTCAAGATGCCGACGCCCTCTCTCGCTCCCCTGCCACTATTATCTTCGAGTACATCTCTCCATTTCACGCCACTTGATGATGAGACTAAGTCTCCACTTCCGTCATTACCTCTAGCGGTTACTGGCACATTATCTTCCAATCGCGTCTCTCAGTTCACCTCGTGTTAATGGTCTGATCCCTACTGCAACAGCATTATCCAGCGCCTGTGCCGAACTACTTTTGCACCAAATTCTAGATTACGTCTACAACTGCAACTATTTAAGCTTGACAACGATGTGCGGCACCGCTACATTTACAACTCCGATGGACACCCCTGAGTACCTATTCCTCCAGGTTCGCTGCGCACACAAGTCCTTTGAGGCTTTTCACGACGACACATCTGTTGGCCATTTGGGTTTCCAGAAAACCTACCACCGCGTTAGGAGCCGTTTCTTTTGACCAGACAGGTCTACCTATGTGGCCAAGTACGTCGCTTCTTGCGTCCAGTGTCAACGGCGGAAACGACCGACTTCGCCTCCTGCTGGCTTTTTACAGGCCATCCCATGTTCCTAGACGCCCTTTTCCATCGTTGGGATAGACCTAGTCGGCCCTCTGCCCATAACGCCGGCAGGTCATCGATGGATCGTCAAAGCTGTTGACTATCTCACATGTTACACAGAGACCGCTCCTCTACGCTCTAGTTCGGCCTCAGACGTTGCCACCTTCTCTCTGGATGCCATTGTGTTACGTCATGGTTCACCTCGTGTACTGTTAAGTGACCGCGGCAAGACTTTCATGTCAACAGTGATCGAAGAAGTACTCGGAGCTTGTTGCACAGTTCATAAGACGACATCCGCATATCAGACTCAAACAAATGACTTAACAGTGATTTCATCGCACACTAGCAGATATGTTATCGGGCCAAATGTATATCGGGCCAAACCACGACAACTGGGCCAAACTTTTATCTTTTGTGACGTTTGCTCGCAACACCGCTATCCAACGAATTACGGGGTACTCACCATTTTACCTAGTTTACGGCCGTTCACCGACATTCACCATCGACGCCGCTTTCTTCAATGCCCCAACTAACACTTCGGCAAGTATACCTGAGCAGTTCGTCTTGAGACTTAAGGAATACCGTCAACGTGTTCGCTTAAACACAGAAGTCAGTCAGCTAGATGGCAAGCAACATTAAGAAATCTCTTATCGCGACGTCTCCTTTCGTCCTGGAGAGGAAGTGCTCCTTTGGATGCCCATTCGTGCACCCGGTCTGTGTGAGAAGTTTGAATCCCACTTCCTTGGACCCTACATTATTAATGAACACACTTCCCCCGTGAACTATCACGTTACTCCCGTAGACGCTACTTCGGACCATCGTTATCGTGGTTCGGAGATCGTTCACGTTTCGCGTCTCAAACAATGCGTTCGGCGTTTCCCACCTGGCGCTAAGTCGCGGCCTGGCTGGCCGCTTGTGCGCGGGGGGAAATTAGTGTGAGCATTATTCATACGCTTCATATTCTCACCTGTACATACTCATCATCACTGTTTTGGGGCCTGGTGGTGGGGCTCTCACTCGGGAGAGAAAAATAGATACGCCCTGCCTAAACCTTGCCTCACCATAAATATATATATATATATATATATATATATATATAGAGAGAGAGAGAGAGAGAGACAGCCAGAGAGATTTCGTTGCTTGAACGGCCTAGCTTTTAACGCCGAGGGTAACACGGAGAATGTCGGTGGCAGTTGACGCGTGCACACTTGTCATAAAAATTGTCCTGCTTTTTCCTTTCAAGAAAGAGCGATAACTTTCTAACATTGGTTAGCCGGTGAAAAACTCTCTTCAGAAAAAAACAAACAGTATATGCATGCCAATAAAATGTACTCGTGATAGCTTTCCACTAGTAATTCACGATTGTTTTTGCGCACGGAGCAACGCTCTCCGAGCTTAGGATATGCCGTACATCCTCAAATAGCTCACAGGAAATGAAAAAAAATACTTGCATGGATAGACCATGATCGAGCAAGGGAAGTCTCATCAATTTTAAAGAATGCATCACCAACTAGCCCAGCACCAAGTTTCATGGAAGTCTCAGTCAATGACAACGCTTTTACTAAAATAATCGTCTTCTTCAAGGTTGGATACTTGTTTCTGTAAGGCCATTTGTAAAGATAAGTTGGCTCTTGGCTGCATCTTCCCATGCATTGACTACCCTCGATCGATTCGTTTGGAACTCCATGGTGGGACAACCATATACTAGGTAATATATATCCACGTTGATATCATTTTCATATACTTATTGCTACTTGGACCGAATTATATACTAACCCGATATTTCTTCCGTGTTTCGGCGATTCCGTTGAATATGGGGCTTTGCACACGCCTTTGGTGCCAGTCGTCGTTGGCCGTTGTTTGGATCGTGAGTATTGCTAGATACAGAGCAACGAAGCTTATCGATAACAGTGTCATCCTTACCAGTGAACTTGCTTTCGCAAAAGGCGGACCAAAGTTAACAGGCTCACGACTCCTGCCAAAGGGTCTCTTATAGTTCTGTGTCACTGGTACGCCATCACTTTGACCGCGACAGAAACACGTCACCTTTCCGTGATTTTTGTATTTGACTTGTCACGCGGTCGCGTAACGAGATACCGCACTCGAGGAAAAAACAGAAACGTAGCAGACGACCTTTAGCTACAAGAGCTTTGGTGAAGGATTGCTAGACTTTGTCCCGGAGCGAACAAACAGAGCAATAATAATCGCTTCCGAGAATCGGCCCTCCTCCGCTCCTAAGAAAAATGAAAAAGTTATATATAAAAAAAAATGGCGCCCAAAACTTCTCGGCGTGACATGACCTGAAAGTGAAAATGTCTACTTCTGTTCACGCAAGTCGCCACGAAAGCTTGTTTGGGCTCGAGGATCACACGACAACTGTCATTCAGTGCCAGGGGCTGCGCGACAGCAGACGGTAAATGTCCAAACCACTCAACGCGTGAGCTCCGATATCAAAATGTTATCCGCCGTAAACATCCTTCCTTTTGACCTTAGAGCGTCCCAACGACTTATTTCATGTTTCTCATGCTATATTTCATCAGAGATATTTTTTTTTTCTTTTTGTCAGCGGAAACAAGAATAACCAACTCGTTCTTGCTCATCATCTTGTGTTCAGCAAGGTGACAATGATAACAGGATTTCAACATCGACGAGTTTTCGTTTTCTGTACTACTGGTGTGTAACCGTCACTCAGATGATACAGCCACGCTAAAAACGTAACTCTTTCAAGATCTTTGTCTTTCCGCTCAATTCCTAAAGAAGCAGAACTAGAGACGTCTGTTGCCATTGAATTGCAGTAAAGAAAAGTCCGAAAAAGACCTGAAGCTGATTCCAATCCTTAGAAAAACAGTAACTATCACTGAAATGAAAGCGAACTCAACAATATTTGTGAGCTTCTTTTGAAATTATTCGAAGAAATATATAAAGAGTGACTAAGGTATCAAGTTAATTGGAAACCTAATCAACTTCAGTTTTCTTGTATTCCGAAGCTCCTTCCCACCATCTCACCTCGCTGCCAAAAGACCGTCCCTGTGCCTCTTTTTGTCAGGAGATATGCGTTTATCACGACTGCCTCCGTGCAGATTTGCGCCTGCAGAGACTCTTGGTACCTCCTTGATGTTTCCCTTACCCACAAAGTCGACTTTCAGTGTCAGGCAGCAATAAATACAAAAGGAGGAGTTTTGTCGTGAACTCTGAAGCAGCCATCTCTACTCATTCTACACGACACTTACAAGGACCATCTTGAGATTTTTACTCCTTTCTCGTCCACGCGAGTGCGGAGGGAGGTTGGAGGAATCAGCAGGATGTGGATCTTTCCTGCAAATAATGTCGCCATATTGCTCAGGGCTTCTTACAGGACGACGTTCACTGCTGCCGAGCTTGCTGTGAGTAACCGTCTCCAGAATGGGACGTCTTGACTGATTCTAAGGCAGCGATAGACAGTTTGCTATCTGCCCTGCTGCGTGGACAACACAACTAACCAGCGCTTAAAATTAGAGATCCATATCATCAACTTGCCGAAAAATCGCACTGCGTTGCTTTTCAGTTGCTTTCAGGTCACTGTGGCATCACGGTAGCTAACATGTCGATGAAGCTGTTATTGGAGTACTCACGACGATGGCGTGCAGGAACCAATCGCCCTCTCAAGAACCGATGCAGCTACGAAGCTTACCACGCTCGCGCGTAATTCCCTGTCGAACATGTTAGGCTTCTGGCACACCCATCCGCATCATCCATGACCCTTCTCTCCGACTCCGTATCCCATAGGGACTTTCTCGAACCGAGACAACTGTTTTACGCCGACTGTTGACTTGGTGTAGTTTTAACGGATACCTTTGCTTGCCGCATCAGAATGGCCGACGGTACTGCTTGTGAAAGATTGCGGCAGCGAAGAAATCATTCAACATATTTGCCATTGTTCTCATTACAGCGCGCAGAAGCGACCACTCGCCAACGCGCTGGCAGGCTTCGACAACCAGCCACTCTAGGAGCACTCTTGATCTTGTATTTCCGGCACATACCATCGTGCTACCAGAAGGCGACGAAGGCGCTAGTAAATTTCCAACTCTTAAGGGACCTTGTAGAGCGATTACAGCGGCACCGCGTTTTATGTACGCCTGCGCGTGAGTTTTTTTATCTCACTTCCTGTGCCTATGCTCCTTTCTCCACTTTCGTTTCCTCCTCTCTGCCTCCCCTTACCATTTATACAGTACGGTGGGGCTAACCGGATGTTTGAATTCCGAGTAATCTTCCTGCCTTTGGTGCCTCATTCCTCTCTGCCCTGTATTTTGAACGAAGTAGATAGACGTCGTCTCTGCGGGAATCCGAATCCAGGCTTTCATCATTACGCCACGTGAACGCTCCACCAATGCGCGCGGCACGCGACGTACAATCGCGTTCAATACGAACTGCAACACGCGAGCAGTGGCTGCAGCGACGCCCTCCAAAATAAAAGTGGAAGCACTCAAGGCACCCAAGGCCTTAATTATTCTGCACCAAGTGCTTAAGGGCTCGTGAATTGTTCGATCGACTTTGAAAGGTTTGGTGGGTAGCGTCTAGTTATCGTGCGAATTTTTCTCACTTTATATATATATATATATATATATATATATATTTATTTATTTATTTCTTCTGTCAGCTTTTATTCGCCTTACCTCCTTCCCCAGCACATAGTAGCCACCAGGTACTTACCCTGGCTAACCTCTCTGTCTTTCCTTGCCCTCTCTTTCTCTTTCTCTCGCTCTCATTCTTAGGTCGGGGCGAACCCTGATGCCGCCTATTCAGATACATGTAAAACGTAAGAATGCTTTTCTGAGGTAAGCTCTTCACCGATCTGAATGGAACTCGTTGTACTTGAGAGACAAAGTAAATTCTAGTGACTGTATGGAGCGGAATTTTGACTTAGGTGCTGGATTTTTTTTTATTTGTCAACATTTGGAAAGAAACAAATAGAAGAATGAAGTTTACAAACCCACAACTCTGCAGCAAAGACAGATATCGCAGTTCTCTATCCTGCTACCTTTAGAGAAAACAAGCAAACAAATTTGATATGTTAATTTATATCTTGCAGGAATTAGTTGCACTGCTTATGATGGTTTTGCATATGTTCTACTAACGTATTATTGGCGTATTAAAGAGCCATGTAAAATACATACATTTTTTCCCGCTTGATATGTACCATTATATGCAGTTTACACAACTGTAATGTCGTTTTTCATTGCTTAGTTATAAAGTTGTAAACTTGATAGTTTTATCTCCGGAACATTTGCAATCTTCAACAATTCTTGTGAAATAATTGCCGCCCTAAATAGAGATTTAACTACATTTTTACGATTTTTTTGACATGAAACAAACGTCATCAAATTAAGTGCTATGGTTGCCGAGAAAAAAAAAAACGATTTCTCCCTTCCCATGTGTATACATAGGGGCCCCTAACTTAAGTTTTCCTCGTAGTCCCTGCTTAGGTGCGCTGCTTCAGTAGGAGCAGAAACATGTAATTCAGTGGGAAATGGACACTAGTAAACAATTTATGCTTCTCGATATTTTTGCTCCCAACGGTGACCCCTTCGTTGCGCGTCGTGGTAACTTTATTGTTTTGTCGCGAAGCCGAGTAAATGTCGTGATGCTAACAGTCCTCCATCCGGACACATGTTTTGTTTTCTTCTTCGACTTAGCAAAACACGTCGAAGCGGCAAATGTGCCACAGAGTAGCTTCCCGCTTCTATGCCGACACTTTCGCAACGCAAAAAGTCTACCGTATTGTTCGCTTGGAATAACTTTTATTGCTGTAGCCTCGCCGAGACATGACTTTGATGCCAAGTGTCTGACTCGAGATGTGCGTGAGCTCGCTGCCTTTCTCTCCTTGCTGTCCGTCAGTTTTGACGCACGGGCTGGACACACTTATCTGTTTTGTGGTGTCGCTCGCGTCAACGCTACTTGTCGCCAAATCGGTGACATATGTGTGGTTTGTGGATTTGCTTGACGCGGGAAAGCATCTGAAGTACGTGAATAACAACTTGTCCTGTAAAAATAAATCGGTACTATCGCGCGCCCCGTTTGCCAACGTTCGGGGACGCAGAACATGTCAAGCCTGATGACTTTTTGTCTGTACCCACCCTGTGTTCGTGATACTGAAATAAGATTGATTGATTGATTGATTGATTGATTGATTGATTGATTGATTGATTGATTGATTGATTGATTGATTGATTGATTGATTGATTGATTGATTGATTGATTGATTGATTTTTCGTCTGCTCTTGTTGCTATACGAGAAATATTGCCCAGCAGTGTGGACCTCATGGAACGTACAAGATTGCCAAATATTCGGGCGATGGTATGCAATGCTGGATCTTTCTCTACTTGGCCAGAAAGAGCAGCAAATAGCTGGTTGTTCAGAAAGCAACGCGATTTTGCAGTGTAGGAACACTGCGCGTGTAAAATCCAAAGTCGTTGCGCACTGCTGTGGTTAACAGCGCGAAAAAGACAACAAAAACAAATGGATAACGCAGGACAGGCGTCGAACTCGCAACCGTGAAGTTTATGCGAATTGACAAACGAAGCAAATGAATTAAAACAAGAAACAGAAAAAAAATTTTAGGGTTCCTTCTGTTACGCTGAATGGGGCGCATGCGGAAGCACTGTACCATTCGGCCACTCGCAGGAACAACTCCCGCGATGTGAGAATACCTGGATGCTACCAGCAATGCCACTGGCACCTCCCAGTCATTCTATTTTGGGACGTGACTTTGAGTTGCTTCTTTACTAAGAGCAGGTTACAAGAATTATGAGGAAATTAACAAATCCTATCGAGAAAGAAAAAACGCCACATCCAATAGTCCCATATCTAAGCAAACGGATTCCAAAAAAAAACCAGCATATATATAAAGGGTGTCCGAACTATCATGCACCAAGATTTGAAAATGTACGCATGCCACGTATAGCTGGACTGAACCAAGGTGATTTTGTTTGCCGTCGCTTGGAGATACTCAGATTATTTTTTTGCATTCCGCCTAATTACATAATTAGTCTTAACTAATTGATAAACTTCTCAAATGGTATAATCAGATGACAAGTGTCAATGAGAAAGTTGTAGAGTAGCACGAAAACCTCCCGACACAGCTTTCTGTTGCCCGATACGTGCTACGTAAACGTGTTTTGCCGAGCGTGAAAAAAGCCCGCGAATACACGCAAAGTGCTTCGAGCGGCCGGTAGCGCGGCAATTTGTATAATACAATATATGGATCTCATATACAATGTAAGATCCGTACATGTTGAAATGCAACATGCCTCGTAGATATACGGAAACATACGGGTTTTTATATGGTTTATCCATATGTTCATGTGAGATTATTGGATATGTGGTTTATATTTTTTTTTCTCTTTTCTTTTTGGACAGGGAAGAGAGCTGTCATAATGACACATAGGAACAGAATGGAGTAACAGAACTTCAAAATGTTAAGAAATCGTCACACAATCATGAAATAAGACATATGCACGGATGTCAAACGAAAGCAAGAATGCAAAGAACTAGCTCGGCACATCAGGAACCGGGAGAACACGATATGTTAAAACCATTCATTTAGCGCCAGAAGAAAATGAAGTTCCAGTACATACAATAAAGAACAAAATTACAAGCATAAAATAAAGAGCACATGAATCACGGAATGGCAAAATGTGCGTAGTAATAAATTAAACAACTACGGAGCACAGAATAACGGTAAGACGATCTCATCACGTATCAGTTCACGACGACGTGTGTTTCGATACAGACGAGATCTTTCCCTCACCTTTAGCGATGTTTGCCCCCTCCAGCTGCAAAACTAATTATAAAGGTCGCGAAGCATACACAGACCGCTGAATGCCGGCAACTGATAATCTAATATCATGATAATGTAAGGCGCATTCATTATCCCTCCTCGTCTCTAATGTAAATGTCGTCCGTTTTCAACAGGTGCTCTTTTGTCTCTATCCTCCCGTCGAACTCGTCGTGAAGCGACAGCGTCGGTAACATGTGCCGTCACAAAAGTAAATGCCGAAGCTTGAGCGTCACTGATCTGTGGCAGCCACGTATGCTGCACATACTGATCGGGCCTACACTGCAAGTTTCTCGTGCTACCTGTCGTTGTTACTCATCTGTGCTAGTCGATGCGTTTCTCCTGCTCCTTAAAGAGACAATAAAAGGAGAAAATCGTTTGAGCTGCATTAGCATATTACCCTTCTGCAATATTTATTTATTTATTTATTTATTTATTTATTTATTTATTTATTTATTTATTTATTTATTTATTTGCTAATTCATTCATTCATTCCGAATACCTTACAGGCCCATTGTGGGGCACTGAGTAGGGGGGGGGGGGGGGGGGGGAGTTAGTAACAATTTCTACAGAACAGGAAAGAGGCTGGCATCAAATGAAGGGGTAACAAAACAAATGTTACAAATAGTACAGTGCCACATCACTAAACAACGTTATCAAAAAACGCATTCGGGTTCTCATGAAAAGTTCCGCGGTTTGACATGGATGCAACGTGGTCCGGAAGATTGTCTCAACGTGCAATAGCGCGAGCCGGTGATCATGAGTTAAATGCCTGCGTTTCGCCACCTATGCGCATGAAACGAATCGGCGGACGGTGAGAGAGAGAGAGAGAGAGAGAGAGAGGAATATAGGAAGGCAGGGATGTTAACCAGTCAAGAGTCTGTTTGGCTACCTTACGCTGGGGGAAGGCAGAAGGGGAAGAGAGAGAAGGGAGAGAGAAGGTGTAGATACGTGTACGGACAGTACTTGAGATTTATCGACAGAAATGTGCCTGGGAAACAGACCTAGAATAACGATCACGCGGTGAGTTTCCAATCACTGAAGTGAAATGTTTTTTTTTTTTTTTTGGGGGGGGGGGGAGGGGTAATGCTAGAAATATGGCCATACTTGCGCGATATGAATCTGGCTACTCTATTCTGAACAGCTTCCAACATGCTGGTAAGGTACTCCTGATATGGTGATCGGATAGATGAAACTAATTCCAGTAGCGGACGAACATAGATTAGGTATGCTAATAACCCAGAGACTTCGAAGCTCTAGAACGAGGTATAGCTGCTACATACGTATTCCGGTGAAGATCAGGTGTAAGGTGGACGGCAAGATATTTGTACGATGCGGTATTACAAATTATGCTATTATTAATAGAATAACGAAACACTCAGTTAGGGTGTTTACGGCTAAAAGAAATTAACTTGCGTTTAGAGGCGCTAAGCGACACCTGCCTCGTTTTGCACCAAGGCTAGGTCAAGGCCATTTTGGAGAGTAGAATGGTGATCGAAACGATTAATAGTGCGATGGATAACGCAGTCGTCAGCGAGCAATCTAATGGAGGATGATATGGTAGATCGTAAGTCGTTGCAGTATATTGAAAAGCGTAATGGAGCGAGGACACTGCCTTGGAGGACACCGCAAAGTTTAGATGAAAAGTTATTGACTATTGTAAATTGCTGAAGCATAGACAGGAAGCTACGAAGCCACGATTGTGTTAATAAATCTAAACAAAGGGCAGTCAACTTGGAAATCAAACGGCACTGAAGTACAGAATCGAAAGCTTTAGGGAAATCATGAAAGAAGCAGTCGGTTTGGCCGTTAGCGTTCTTGTGAAAATCACTCGTGAATTCAGATAACTGCTTTTCACATGAGCAGCCTTTCTTGAAGCATGATTAGAGAATAAAAAATAATTGGATTCAAGGTGACCATAGATATGAAAAGCTATAACATGCTCAAGCAATTTGCAGCATATGCATGTTAGCGAAATACGTCGATAATTACCAGGTGAGTGCCAGTCACCAGATTGAAAAAAAGGGAAACGAACCATCTTAGCGATCTTTTAGTCCCTAGGTACTTCGCCAGATTGTAATGATTGGTTAAAAATGAGAGACAGAACTCGACTGGAAATATCTGCAGTATTCTTCAGCATCTTGAGCTTATGTTATCAATGCCAGATGAAATAGAAGCTTTAAAATTGGTAATCAGGTTAAAGATACCCTCCGAATTGACGATGACTCATGCCATGAAGGTGAAGTTTTGCTCTGGAACAAACGGCACATTCCAACAATCTTCCTGTGCAAAAGCAAATGAGAAATATATACGCATTGAGACCGACCGGGGAAACTTAATTAGAAAGCGGAGTTTGCATCACATCGTGTTTCGCAATGCGTTTAGTAGACTTATTAGGGCAATTTACTTCCCAGAATTTTTTTTAGGATTATTGCTGATAAGTAAGGGCAAGTCCAGAGACTATTTCTTTTTGGATGCAGCTTGACGATGCAAAATATATATATATATATTTTTTTTTCAATTACGCGGATCCAACGTACACCCCTGAGCAAAAAAAAAGTATACGGGCCACAGGGTCACCGGAAAAAAAACTGAATTTCTTTGTCATTAACACGCATAAATTGAAATTGACGAGTGCACTGCAAATTTCGCAATGCCAAGTTCGAACTGCAGTCTTTAACTTCAAATTGTATTCACAGGCGGAGGAGAAAATCAGCTTTATCGAGGAATCCCTGGTCCGTATGTCCACTATTGCTCACGGGTGTACATTTCGGAATCTATGTGAAGTGGAGATTTCGGAAAGCGGTGAATAAAATGCTATAAATTTGCCCATTTCATTCACGCGTCTTCTGCGTAAAGAAACCGCCCCGCGCGCATGCGCACCCGCGCACCGGGGCTATACGCAGTGTAACACAGGCGAGGATCATCTCAAAGAGCTAGCTGCCGTTGGCACGAAAGAATGATAGCGTGCGATTGTGGCCTAAGGATTAAGGCACAGGGTTGCTGCGGTGGGGGCACATACCTTCCATGCTACCATATAGGACACGCAATGCAATTTTTTTTTGTTATGTGAGGGCTAATAAGCCAGACAGCAGCAGCACCCAGGAGCCACGGTCAGGAAAACTACGGGAGGGCTGGCGAAGAAAGGGGGGAAGGGGAGGGGGGGGCTTCGCTTTAAAACACTGTTACCTTAACAGAAGAGGCCTACAAACAAAGACACAAAGGACAACACAGCGGAAATTACTTGTGCTTACTAATTGGAATAAAGAAATTATATATTAACGGAATTGAAAGTGGAAGAAAAACGTATTTGCCGCATGTGGGGTGGTGGTGGTGGTGATAAACTTTATTGAAAGGGGGAAGGGTAAAGGGGGACATGGCTGAGGGTTTGGGCTCAAGTAAGGCCCTGGGCCTGCTTGTGGGAATGATCCCACGTCTTCGCATTACGCCTGCGATGCTCTAACGATTAGTAAATTCTGCCAAATTCCAGGATACGGAAATTGGACGCTGGCTGTGTGGTAAGGGTTCAGATTCGACTTAGCTCTCTTTTCTTTTTTATTGCCACAGTATTGGCGCTGGTGACTTTGTAACGTGACGAGGGCGTGGAAACATTCAAAGTCCTGGCCTACAGTTATGGAGGTATATTTAGTAAAGCTGTAATGTTTTTTTTTTTTACTTTAGCATTGTCGGCGAGGTGCTAACGAAACACGACAAAATGCGAGACTTAATAATAATGCACCATGGGTACGCTTTAGCTCTACATAATCATTTCAGTGTAAAAACACGCTTGCGGCACTGCAACTGAAATATACGGTAGAGAATTTCTAATTGATTACACATGCAACTTAGCGACAGGGCGTTTCAATCAACGTTCACTCATGCGGCCGGGGCTGAGGGCCCAAAGAGGCCTCTTGGACCAGGCGGAGAGAGTTGCCAGGATCACTGGTGTCCTGGAATAGGGACCCACCCAACCGCATCCCTCACGCCCTACCCTTTTCCTTATTCCCCTCTTCCCTCTCAATAATTAATAAAGTTCTTCCTCCTCCTCCTCCTCCTCATGCGTCGTTCATAATGAACTTCGTCGTCATCATGTTAGGTCCACTGCAGGTCGAAAGGCTCTCCTTGAGATTTCCAAATACTTCTATCTTGTGACCGCTGACACCATCTTATGCCTGCAAATTTCCTTCTTTCATCACACCACCCTTTGTCTTGGCACCCATTATCTGACTCTAATATACCACCGGTTATCTGCTCTAAACATTACATTCTCTGAGTGGTGCTTTCACAGATTGTGTGACAGCGCCCACAAAGATAGTTTTGTATCGCGTTTACTTTTCCTGTTTTTCTCGCATCTTTCGCACCCCATTCCACCTGTCCCGGTACCGGGTAGCCAACCGAAGATATTCCCTGCACCCTCCCCGTCTTTCCGTTGCATTTATTTCTTTCTCTCACCTTCTCTGCCCAGCTCCATTTCTCCCTCTTAATTTCAACTCGAATATCGCCGTTCGTACGTCTTATACAAGCACATGAGTTCTTTCATGGTAACTAACGAGAAGTTCGACGAACGATACATCTCCCAGTAAGCGAAAGCTTCAGGGCTCTCTCATTTCATTTGGTGCGTTCATGAAATGATATTGAAGCAGCGCACTTACATGTGTACGTGTACGTGTCAAATGTAGGTGCGCTGCTTCAATATGATGGCTCACCAACTAGCTCATCAGCACCTTGTAAGTCCTCAAAATCTAGAATAATTACGCCGTCAAAAGTAGAAGGTCATCAAGTTCAGTAGCAAAGGCACCGCGGGAAATGGTACGCAGGTGGCAGTATGAATGCCGGCAGACGTCTTGCTCCTTCTGCCAAACATACTACGCCTACGAAACCTTCATCTATCGGCGCTGCGAGGAAACATATCAAATATGTCGTTAAAAGTTTTTTTGGTGGCTCTTTATACTTTCTTACTGTCAGATGAAAGTAAAGAGGCACTTATGTTTTTTTTTTTCCCGTAGCAGTGAACGAAAAGGAAGGGAACCCCGGGGGCCCAATCTCTGAGGCTAACAAAAAGCGGGCCTCTCGTTCTCGCTCTTTTCTCGTTTATTGCCGAGCGGGGGTGTCTACTCCGCGAGGTTTGGTGACTTCAGGGGAGGCATTCTGTAAGAGTCCACCTAGTGGACATGTCCGTTTCGTCTGCTGCAGAACTGCTGATTGGCTGTGGTGCCTGGTTGCTGCGAACGCGCAGCCCAGCCCAGCCAATCAGAACTGCAACAGCAGACGAAATGGACATATCCACTAGGTGGACTCTTACAGAGTACATCCCCAGGTATCATACGAAGGTCAGCTGCATGCTCCCAAAAAGTTTTACATACTGCATGGCGCCTGCGGTCAAAAGGTTTTGCCACATCCGCCGCTATGCATGGCCACGTGTGGCCCTGGCGAACACTCACAGGGTCAGATCTTGCGCACAGAAATAAATACCCAAGAATGTGGACGTCGGAAGACAGCCGTCCCAGTAGCTGAATTAGAGAACCGCACGCGTAATACCGAAAATTTGGGTTCGGCTCCCAGCACCAACAGCTTGTCCTGTTTTTTTTTTTTTTTTTTTTTTTTTTTTTTTTTTTTTGCATCCGCTGTCATTACTCCACCATGCCTACATTTCGAATAAAACAACGAGTAGCTTCTCCTGTGCTTTATTTGGCTTCATTGTCTGTTGCCACAGCAATGGCAGAGACGCAGTCGACGTTTTGCAGGATTGCGCCTATAGTGGCATAGTTTTATATTTTTCTGTGTCATATAGTACGTTGGTATGTCAAGTAGCTAGACGCCCGTCCGCAAACAAACAGAGCTCATAAATGAGAAATTATTCTGTCTGCTCTCCAATCAACATTGCTTAATAGGAATGCTGGGATTAAGATCTCGAGATTTGCATTACATGTAAAAGGCTGCACTGACCGTTATTTCGAGCGCTTAATTCTTCTTTGACGGACCCAATCTTCATAAGCTCTGCAGAAATTCGTGTAATTATCAACAAATTGAAAGTTTCACCCTTTTCTTTACATAAAACGTTTATGAGAAACACTTTAGAATACTCTGCAATCATTTTGGAATGTGTATTTTCCCCAGCCTCCTTGTGGAACATCTCTTCCGAATGAATGGCCTACGGGCTAGGTGATTCCCGTGCACAAATTCGGATCGCCATCCGATACAAGTAATTACTGTGCAGTCTCGCTCACTACCATATTATTTAAATATATGAAACACATCATATTCACCTAGCTTTTTTAAGGTCCGGGATAGCAATACTTTATGCCTGGCCAACACGGATTTCGAAAGCTGTTTTCCTGTGTATCCCTTGGTTTCTTGATTGAACACTTTTGCTAAACTTTTATTTATTCTTCTGTTCTTTATTTCGGGAGATTGTACCTTGCTTGTATGTTGTTGCACCTGACTTCGCATTATTCCCGATCGCGCACTTTTGGTTTCTCTCAGTTTCCATGGGGTGCACTTGTGTTGAACTTTTGTTTTCTTGTGTTGTTTATTGTTTAATATGTTGGTACCTTGTTTGTATTCACTGATCTGCAATGTGCAGCTCGCCTACGCCCCTTTGTAATGTCGTAAGGCCCTGAGGCTATAATAAATGAACGGAAATGAAAAAAAGGGGTATATCATTTTTTGGTTATCTTCAAAGCCGTCATTTTCGAAAACTTTTTTTTCCGAAACAATCAGAACTGTCTTTATGTAGGTTCAATCGTTTATGTAGATATCACGTAACATGACCGTGCAGTAAATTCGTGCATATTTCTTCCCGTGTTAATTATTTCGCAGTGATTATCGCAGAATACACTTTTTTTTCTCTGCTGTTCTGTTTATAGGGGTGGCGAGTCTTCGGAACCGCTCAGTTAGCTTTCGTAGAGACTTCGTCTCATCGCGTCAGCTTCCAGCCATCACTAAATAATGTGGAAAAATAATTTTAACAAGTACTTGGAGAATATTACGACAATAATGTCAATGTAGCGAGAAATGCCAATATTCTGACATTCCACCCCAAGCGTCAATGGTTTCGGCAAGATGGTGGCCAAGCATTATTGACTGTGCAGCGCCGCGGACGGGGCAACTAGCACTTGAAGGTCTTGTGCAGCGCAAACTCCTTTGTTGCCACATATTCAGCGCTGTGCACTCAAAAACCACTGAACCACATCACCAACCTAACCCTCGCATAAAGACGATGTGTTTGGGCGTCATGTATATAAAGAAACTAACGTGACTGCCTGATAAGCGTTACATTTTTACAAGCAGTTATGGCTTTGGGAAAATAAAATTGAGAACGATGCTATTGAGTCTTCACGAGGTCACGTGCTAAAGTTTATAGGCAATGAAGAAGAAAGAAACTGCTGCGCTGGAATATCCAAATGGAAAGAGGGCAGAACTGCTTGTACGGAATACGTGTTTATTGTTTGTTCGATTCGTTCTATCTGGTTGCGTGCTGCCTTAATCCCCTTCTCTGTGACTAATCCCCTCCTGCGTATGCGCCATGTTTAGAGGCTACGATAACCGCGGCTACTACTGCCACCACTACGACCACTACTACAACTAAATTAAATTATGGGGATTTACGTGCCAAAACCACAATTTGATCATGAGGCACGCCGCAGTGGAGCACTCTGCAAATTTGGACCACCCGGGGTTCTAAGTAGACGGGTGTTTCCGCGTTTCGCCCCCATCGCAACGTGGCCGCCGGGACCGGGACTCGATGACTGGTCACGGTTATGACCTGGTGCTTAGCAGCCTAACACCATAGCCACTAAGCAACCAAGGAGGGTACTACTACTACCACTAGCACACTGGTTCAGACAGAGCTGCTTGAAGGCCCCTGCGACTAACGATAAATGACGGCAGTGGTAAGGAAGCTACAAAACGAGGAGGTTGAGGAGGAAAGAAAGGGAGAAGTTCTACACACACAAAAAAAAATCATCGGTGCCCTCCTCAGTCTAGGGCGTCGCTGGCGGCAATCTTCAGTGGTCGGCCTATCGGCTGACGAAGACCGCTAAAAACCGTTGGTGGTGAAGGGTAGTTGCGGCTGCCAGCATCTTGGCGGAAGGGATGGGTGGGAGAGATACGAGCTTTAACGCGATAGCGTTAAGAAGCTCGTGTCGCAGAAAATCTGGGGTCGGCGTCGGACGTCGTTCCGGCAAAAAAATATTTTCGAACCACCTATACCCAGGCTCTCCGTGTGGCGCGAGATACTTACTAAACTAATCGCATTTCTCAAGGTAAACTACGTAGAAACATCGTAAACTATGACTTACACACAACCTACAAACATGACAGCGCTGGGATTGTAGTTTGAATATACGACAAAGGATAATTCTGTTTCGCGAAAACTCAAACAAACCCCTTTTGCGGCGTTTCTACGATTCATATACCGCCGACGGCGTCCGCCATTTGCATGTGCCGGCGTGTGAATATCTTTGAGTCCACCTAGCGGCGCGCCCGCTTCTTTGAAACACTTCCAGGTGGCACTCGCCTCCGCCGCATCGCGGCGCACGCAAGAGGCCACGTTTCTACCAGAAAGCCCACCTATTTGTATAGCGTTCACCGCGAGCGTTTCCCGGTAGACGTTATGGTTACATACGCTACAGTTGCCGGGACGCGTGACAAGCAGTCAGGGATCTTTGAATGCTGTCGCGTTCTACTCTTAAAGGCGAAGCTTAAGCGTCCTGCAATTTTTGGTAACAGGGGAGGGGGGAGGGGTAGCGTTGTATGTCATTGCCGTAAGACGTGTGATGTGTTGGGAGGATAGACACCGCAGTGTCTACGGCGACGGGGGTCTTCAGTAAGTGGGTCCTCGGATGAGGTGCTTCAGGGATGGAGTGAGCAGGTTGTTCGTCTGAGCTTGTCGGATGAGTATGCCCTGTCGCCTTGTAATGTCGCGCTGTAGCTTTATACTCTGCGCTCATCCCTATATGGGTGCAGTTGTACTGAAGGCGTTCGTGAGACAAATGTATTTAATTGGGAGCTGTTGGCAGCTTGGAGTACCATATCGCAGGCTAGCTGATTAGCTCAGTCATTCACCAACATCCCCTCATGACGAGGAATTCAGGCAATCTCTACCTGTCAATGGAGGAATGTTTGTAACTGCTTTGGAGTATGTTTAAGGAAGTCGTCATATATGAACTTTGTACGTGGTAGCATCGATTCAGTAAATATGATGGTTGAGTAATAAGTGTTACTGGAAGATGTATCGCTGCTATTACTGCTTGCAGTTCTGCTATGGCAGTACCAGTGTTTGAAGTTAATTCATTGTATATCTCCCGAAGGGTGTGATCTATTGCCGTTATAGCAGTGTTTTTGTCTTAGACGCTAGCATTTGGATAGCAATAGGTGCCATGTGGTTTGTGCCCTACGTGTCTTTTGAAGAATGCTACTCTCTGTGTCCCCCTTGCCTAATTAATCCCAGGGTGCACCCATCTGGGGACCGGTGCGACTTGTAGGAGGAAGGGAAAGGGGAATAGAAAGGAGGCAGCATTACGAATGTCGAATCGAACAAGGAAGTTTTACTCGCCCATTCACATGGTCACTCCTTTTTCAAAGCAAGCGCGACCCCGATTTCACGTTAGGTGCAGGGATCGCAGTTTACTGAGCGTTTCTACCGACAGCTACTGCATGTACGTCTCTGTCTTCAGCTTAGAGACCTTCGAACTGACAGTATGGTCTGTGTTGTCTTGTTCTGCAGCAGCAATGTTTACACCTAGAAAAGATTTAAGGACGCAACGCTTGTACTTCTTTCCCATGGTTTGGAGCATTCGCGTGGCCTGTCGTGACGCTGACACAGAGTATGAGTGACAGGGACGAGCACACTTTAACTTCATATTACTACTGGATAGAAAAATAAGAAAGAAAGGAACACGTGTAGTTGTGTTTTGACGAGACATCGGCGTTTGTGCGCGATGTCTGCGTGCCAGCGCTCGTCTTTTTCTTTGGTTGCCAAGGCGACGTTCGGCCGCTCACCTTAAGTTCCTCGGCTTCAATACATGGTACGACAGCGGCACTTTGATGACAGAGCTAAACGAAAAAAAAGAGAGAGAGAGTGAAAGAACGACTGCACACTTAGGAAAGTTTCTTTTTTTTATTCCTTCGTCATAAAGAAGCCTCAAAGAAGGAACGGGCGGTCTAAATCGAGTCGTGAAGAGCCGCCATGGCGACCCCTCATGAAACCACGTGACTCTTTTGAGCCTCAGGAGCGGGATATCAATTCCTGCGCTCATTCCGTGTCACTCTCACCGTCGCAGCTGTAGCTTGTGAGTGCAATAATTTATGCGCTGACGGTGATGTATACGTTGCATCTCAAAGCCCGGTTTGCGGGTTTAACAATATGTAAACGTCTGAATCAGGCGATACGGAGGGCATCGGTGGTATCCAGGTGCGCCTCTTCAGACGTTTCCGAATGGTTCGTGATCTGATGGTGCGCTTTTTTCTCTCTCGCACGGCTTGTTACAGTTAGTGCACGTTTTAGAGAAGAAGCAAAGGGTAAACCAAGGTTAGAGGCGTCCCGGGGCAAAAGGTGAACTTGATTAGAAGAGTGCCTGCCATTAGGACCATACGACCAATTGCGAATAGGTTACAGCCATGGACGTTGGAACATTGCTCGTCGTTGTTTGCATTGCGCTGTTGACAGTCGCTGTGTCTGTGCTGTCCGAAGAAGGGCGCGCATTTGTGGAGCAGCAACCGATCGATCCCATCGACCAGCGGCCTTACTCTCCTGTAAGATGTTTCTTCATATTGTCACGCTCTTTCCAAAGCGCCAGAACAACAAGATCTGATTACGAACCTTCTGTTCCTTTCCATTCAGGTTTTATTGCTTTCAATAGACCCTTTGTGGAGGTACTGTCGAGGGTCAAAGAAAGCTATCTTTCAATGCTAGCCGGAGACCATTTAATTGATTCTGATTCTTCAGGTTTGACGCTCCACAGCAACATTCGTCTGGGATAGATGTCATATTTGTCCTGCTTGCGTTTCCTTTATTGAAAAGTTTGCACTCGCTACCTCCCTGTCAAGAATACTACGTCATGCTGATAACTTGCATGCCTTTCGTGACCTAGAAGTACCGGGCACGCAGCATTGAAGAATGGAAAGGCACCCAAGATATATGATTATTTTGGGGGATAAGGTAAGCTTGAACGGGCGCAAACTTTTTCTTAGAGCTCAGATACTCATTAATTTTGATCACCTACGATATTCTTTTTTCTGGGGAGCACCTATATGTGAGCACACTAGCGGTATTGAACTACACCCCGATAGGAACGAAGTGACCGTGGCTGGGAACAAACCCGCAAACTCGGGCTCCCAGAGTCAAGAACGCTCCCACCGCGGCTCGAGGCAGCCGCGAAGAGCTACGACCGAGACGAACAGCTCTGGGCCGTCCAGCAGGTCTTCGAGGCGCTCGAAAGGCAGGGACCCAGCGAGCCGGCAACGGCGAGCGGAGACCCGCGCCGAGTAACGGCGACTTCGAGGATGACGTAGGCCTTCGTCGGGGCGCGCGAGCGCCCAACTGCAGGCATAAATAAAGTTCACTCCAATCCAATCCAAACTCGGGCTCAGGCGGAGATCGATCCACTACTGTTGAAAATAAATTCCATGATTTCACGTGCCAAAACCGCCATACGATTTTCAGGCACGGTGTAGTGGGGGACTGGATGGATGGATGGATGGATACAACTTTCGTGTATGTCCGGCAAGGTTTAACGCGACCCGCGCTCAGGTCTCCCACGGAGGAACGTCAAGGCCCTGCCTCAACGCCGCTTCACGGGCTTGCTGGACTGCCCACATCTGAATTCCGAGGTCTGAGCTGCGCAGAGCGGCGGCCCACCTCGACGACAGGGTCTCCGGAGTAACTGCCATCCCTTCTATAACTACATTGCACTCCCACAGCATGTGTTTGAGTTTTGCTGGTCCTTCCTGGCACAATTTGCACGTGTCGTCCTGATGCTTATCTGGGAAGATACGTTTGAGACGGAATAGATTAGGGAACATGTTTGTCTGTAGTTGTCGCCAGGCGACGGCCTGCCTCCTGTTCAATTTGGGACTCGGTGGTGGGTATATCCTTCTGGCGTTCAAATATGCACTGGTGATGTCGTTGTATCTGGTGAGCCTGTCCCGTTCTGCTCGAGAAGCGTTCGCTATCGTGCGAGAGGCGTTGCCCTGTTCGGCGCGGTCTTTAATGGGCACCTAATGCACGGCACACGGGCGTTATTTTCTTTTTTTTTTGGCATTTTGCCCCCACCGAAATGCGGCTGCCGCGACCAGGATTTCATCCCGTGCCCTCGGACTTAGCAGGGCTGCGCCAAAGCGACAATGCCCCCACGGCGGCTGAGCCACTGTTGTGTATGCCTGGGATCTTGTGGATCTGAGACATCGCCGTTTGGAAAGTGTCATTCGCTGTCTCGACGCCACTCGGATTGTTCTGTGGCCTGTCTTGACATCGTACGCCGTCCGGAAATGACGGTCGGACGTCGCATTGAGACTGACTGCTGTTTCAGAGCGCATGGCATGCTCCTCCGACGAGTTTGTTTATGAAGTGTTTGTCGATTGAAGGACGACGAAATTTGTACACGCGGATATTCTGAATTATTCTCAGCGAATAAGAGACTCTACGACTATAGGTTGCACAATTCGATGTTATTAACACGAGATTTTTCAACGAGCAACTGATATGACCATTTAACTACGTTTTCTTACTAACATTATAGGCACTCACAGGTCACTACTCAGGTTGGCCTCTTATGGTTCATATCGATGATTAACCTATATTTTCCGGAGCGCTACGCTCAATGCATGCTTGCTGCTGACAAGCACGCTCACGTACGAAGTATGCACAAAAGATATCAGGCGCATACAAACTTTCCCATTCGTCTTTATTTTTTCATATTGCATAGCTGTACCGGTTGTAGCCATACGCAGGCTGCCGTTACATAACAACGTTATTCTGAACTATCGCGTCATGCCGTACTTAAGAGGTGTTTTGCATGCAACCATATCAAAAGAAGAAAAACTGAATACGACTTTCTCGTACATCTTGCAACGAATTGACTCTACGCTCCTAATTATTTCGTTGTTAGCCATAATCCTGTAACATTTTGGGGCTAAATTTAGATAAGCTTGCGAGAACGAGTTTACTCCTATAATTTATTTTTTGTGTCTATGCTTTATCTATACAGGACGCTCTTCCTAAGATACTTGCGATACAGCCCACCAGTGCTGTCCAATGCTAATAAAACTAACATCCATGTCCTACAGAGCACTCAAGGCCAAGCCCTTCGAACATGTCTGGGGCTACCTCGAAATGCTTCAATCGTGGCAACAATTTCCAGCGCGAGAGACCACCCAATAATGACCTATATAGCTATCGACGCACTCCAGGCGCATGTTGGCCATATATCCAGAGTCCCTGACCACCATATTGCTCGCTTGCCTGAGAAAAGACCGAAGGCAGCGTTCTCCAGATCAACTGCGGCTAACCGGCATGTCTTTGAGGCACTCACCCGCAACAAGAACGCCATCCCCTATGTGGTGCTTGAAAAAGCCTCCTGTGTACCTTGCTGTTCCAGGAATAGTGAAGAAAGCTAGCCTGACCACCGCGGCTCTCAAGCAGATCACATTGGAACTTTTGTATTTTTCATACGCTAACCGAATCCATGTTTACACGGATGGTTCCGTCTCGGAAAATTCTACGGGCGCCATTGTTCTACCACCTCAGTCGGTCGTCATCAAGTTTAGGACTTCACACGTAACGACATCTACAGGTTCCAAACTGGCCGCTCTTCGCGCTGCTGTCGAATACATTGAAAAATAACCGCGCAAAAATGGGCAATATTTTGTGACTCAAGCAAAGCAGCCACAAAGCAGCCCTCCAGAGCAATTATGAACAGCTGGTGTCACAAATCAACAAAACCTGCCATTGCACTTCTGAACGAGGACGTGATATCATATTTCAGTGGCTGCCGGAACATTGTGGCATCGTTGGTAACCACCTCGCCGATGACGCTGCCCGACGTGCCCAGGCTGGCTCACCGACGCTCCTTATACCTTTATCGAGAGTCGACGCTGCAAGAGAGCATCGCAGTCTCGCTCGTACCATCACGTTAAGTTACTGGCACACACCACAGAACTCTAAGTGCCGTTCATACAGCCTCGACCCATCACTGAAACTTAAATTACCAGCGAACCTTCCACGACGTTACGCAACACTGCTGTGTCGGCTGTGGGTAGGAGTATCATTCACCAACTCCTACAGCTATCGCATGGGAATAGCGGATTCACCAATGTGCGCTAAGTGCAAGTGTGAAGAGACCATCAGTCACCTTCAGTGCCACTGTTCTTGCTTCGATAATCAACGTGAGACTCTCCAGTGTGCCTTGAGTAGACTGGATGACAGGCCATTTACGGAAGCGAAGATCTTGGGAGCCTGGCCTCACAGTTCATTATCCCAGAAAGCAGTTCGAGCGCTTTTTCACTATCTGAAGGCAACAGACGTTGAGTGCCCGACTATAGACATCCTACACCGAAGTTCTCTCTCTTTCACTCCCCATGCCCCTCCCCACGTGTAGGGTAGCAAACTGGACGCAGTCTGGTTACCCTCCCTGCCTTTCCTTCTTCCCTTCTCTCTCTCTCTCTCTCTCTCTCTCTCTCTCTCTCTCTCCTGTGTCTGAATTGATGGGGTCAAGGTGGCACGTCTTCATGTGCAGAGAGAAACTCATGTGAAGGAACCGCCGGACAGTTGGTCAGGCTACCCCCGCTGAAACAGAAACACCATCACTAGCATTACTAAATACAGCTACCACAGTAGGGACGGGTCTCATTATCCTGTCATAAGACTTTAAAAGTAATCATGCGTTGTTGTTTTTCTCTTTTTGTTTGCGATGCGCTGGACTCAGTGAACTCATATTTTTAGGGAATGATGAAGCTGTGTCCTCACTTGCTGAGGGAAGAAAGCGACGATCTTGGGCACGTCCTCGTGCGCGAATAAATTGTGCTGGGAACCACATTACAAAACTCCATCGGTTTGCACTCCAAACGGATGCACTACCGGAACGACTGCTGACCCAAGGGCGCACATACGATGTACCATCGAGGCAGTTGCAGCAGATGCAAACAGCAGCCACTGCTGAAGTTAACCAAGTTGTGCGTCCGGAAAAGTAGTCGGGGCTAGCATCAGAACGCAAACCAAAGCAGAGCACGTCCACGGACAGAGAGAGGGGAAATGCTTTAACAGTGGTGGACTGAGGCCCCGTGGAGTGCGGATGAACCTCGTGTCCCACAACAAACAAAACTTGCCAGGCATGCAGAAAACAGGGTCATTTTGCTGCAGTTTGCAAGGGAAAGCACCAAAACCGAAGTACAGAACACAGATTAGTGAATGTAAGCTCAGGCTCGGACTCTGATGACCAGGTCTTTGCAATACAACGCGGCAATGCCAAAGCCCTCATGTCCTCACGCCGAAGCCCTCACGCCAAAGCCCTGAATGTCCTCAGGATTGAATTCATCGTGGACATGGGAGGGACGGTGAACATCATCAGCCGAGCAAAATATGGCGTCATGCGAGACAAATCAATCTTGAGCGATTCAGCGCCAAAAGTGCTTGCCTATGGATCGAAATTAAGTCTTTTCCACCAGTAGCACAAAAGCTTAGACCCATCCCATTCAGCGTCCGAGATGCAGTCACATAAGAGGTTGAACGTCTCGAAGGACTCAATGTAATTGGGAAGGCAACTGGCCCCTCCCACGTGGTTGTTGTGGCGCCGAAACGCCAGTGGCGAGTCGTCGTACGAATGTATGTGGACATGCATCCTGCCAATCAAGCCATAACCGGAGAGCGGCATGCATCTTCAAGGTTTGAAGAACTTGTCACAATCCTGACTTGTGCATCAGTCTTCTCAAAGCTTGACCCAAATGATGAGTATCGCCAACTGGTGCTATATGAAGAGTCAAGGCACATCACGACGGAATCAGTGCCGCAGCAGAGTTATTAAAAAACACAGTGAGACAGGTGATAACAAGCATCCCAGGAGTCATCAACATTAGTGACGACATTCTTGTGTACGATAAAACAGAAACAAAACACAATGACTGTCTGAAGATGGGCCTGCGATCCCTTGATAACTGTAGACTAACACTCGACCCAAAGAAAGTTTGCTTCTCGCAATCCGAACTGATATTCCTTGGTCAAATCTCCTCAGCAAAAGCCCTCAGACCTGACCCAACGAAGGTCTAAGCAGTAATTTACATGTCACTACCAAAGAGCCCATCAGAAGTGAGGAGCTGATCACGTGCTTTGGCAGATTCATATCCAACCTCGCAAACGGGACAGCACCTTTTCGCAACATCGCGAGAAAATGCGTTTAGTGGTAGCGGATGGTCTACAACAAACGGCTCTCGTCTAGCTGAAAGAATTCCTGACAGGTATTCATGCTCTGGCCTACTTCGACAGCAGGACGTCAACCCATCTCACCGCTGACGCAGGCCCAGAAGGTCTTAGCGCCATACTGGCATAGAGAGAGGGTGGCAGCATCCAAATTGTGGCCTATTCAAGCCGCGCGCTCACCGGTGCAGAGTGGCGCTACTCCCACATCGAAAAGAAATCTTGCCTGTTATGTGGGGAATTGAGCACTTCAACATTTACTTGTGCGGAACTCGCTTCCTGCTCCGCACTGATTACAAACCATTTGTCAGCATCCTGTGCAATCTTTCTGCTCGACTCTCCGCTAGAATAGGGTACCTGTGCCTCAGGATCTAGCTTTATAGCTTCTCCGTGCAGCATCAGCAAGGCATAGACAATCCATCCGACTGCATGCCACGTCATCCACTCAAATTCACTCAGAATTGGTACAGAACACACAGGATGACTGATGAATATCTCATCTTCCTGTCCCAGGTAACATTGCCAAGAGGAACGATGACAAAAGAGGTAATGGAAACAACCAACGGTGATACTACCTACTGTCAACCAAGAAAATCCATCTAAGCTTAGTGTACAAGGAGCACTAAAACTGCGCAGAAATGTTGAACCATCTTAATGGGGGCGAAATGCAAAAAAGCCCGCGTGCCGTGTATTTAGTGCATGTTAAAGAACCCCAGCTGATCGAAATTAATCCGGAGTCTCCCCACTACAGCGTGTCTCATAATGATATAGTGGTTTCGGCACGTGAAACCCCAAAATGTAATGTTAAATACATTCGTTCATTTTATTCTGCCATTTTTTTCTCGTATATTCTTAAACTTCATTTTGCGACTTTTCATTTAAGACAGGGGGTAATATAGTCTATTGGGCCAAGCCAAGCCAACCCAGAAGCCATGCAGCAATCCAGGGCAAAACTAAAAGTGAGAATAAAGACAGTGTCGTCTTGGAAATCATGGCAGTGTCCATGTCCTCCCTCTTCCGTAGCGTTGAACCCAAAATTAAACACAACACTGCCTAAACGCCATCCAGATCTAAGGATGTGCATACTCAGGTGTGTCTATACCTACGTATTTATGCAGTCGAAGTTACGTAGCAAACAAAAGTAGTTAACAAATTAAAACACTCCACTACTCTAAATAAATGCCGTGGACTAGCGCGCAAGACATTTGACTCCAAAAAAAGACAATCAAAGAAGCTGCAGTTTGGTTTGTCAACGAAGACACGCCAAATCGTATCGATAAAAATGCACTGTCAATCAATCCTGTAGTCATCATCATTCCAGCCCCTTGGTATTCTACCCCAAAGCTCTTTGGCTATGCCCAAACTTCCGGTTTGACAGGCCCATTGTCCCCACTATTTTTACAATTCCAGCCAATTCGCTCTCCAATGCATGGGAGCCAGTGCGAGCCACTAGCGCATCACCACATTCCCTGTCATTTACACATGTTGTTCAAAGAGCATCGATAACATTCGCCGCGCGCTCCAACCGCTCCGTTCCAACTCTGAGCCCACTTTGCTTCAGCATGGCGTCTGATGAAAGGAAGTTGAAGTAGCCCTAAGCATGCCCCATAAACTGTGACCAACTACTGGAAAAGTGGCGCCCTCTAATGACACACGGTTTCGGCGTCACTGGGCAGGAATTCTGAAGAATTAGAGGAGGCTGTGGTAAGGTGATTTCCCAGTGCGGGCGGTGTATAATGCATGCGTCTTCATTATGTTGTATTGTACTTCTTCCGTGCGAATTGAAATTTTAGGTGCTAACTTGGCCTTCTCTTTTCGCAACGCAGGGGTCGGTGGGACCTGGGGGCTACTGCCAAAGCACGCGGCAATGTCGCCATGGTTGGTGTTGCGTGAGACAGTACAAGCATGGTGATTACACTTGTCAGAAGATGCTCGGAATTGGTCGGAGGTGTTCTTCGCAGACGGAGGTTAAGGCTGGATTGTACCTCAGGCGCTGTCCTTGCGTCAGCCATTGTAAGTGCCATGCATACTTGGCTATAGCACTCAATGAATGAATGTTTCTTTTATATGGTTATTTATTTACGTTTTTACAAACTCGTAAGGTACAAGCATTAACAATTGGCACAGCACATGAAAATTAATGCAGAAACAAATAAATCAAGGGAGAAGGAAACAGTATTATCCCATAAAAGCAAGTATAGAAGGTGAAAAGCTTACACAATATTATCTTGTATGTTATATTCGTGACAATACCGTAGTAACAATTATACTTAGTATGTGCAACCATATACAAAACCGATACATTCATATTAGTATTGCGCAATAAACAAAAGAGGTACAGTGACAATAATATACATAAAAAACTGCCCAACACAATGGCAGTACAATGGTTCTTCGCAATGAATGAATGAATCAATTATTAATTCCTTTCATTGCCCTTTTCACGTTACAAAGATGACAGAAGGAGGCGACTTGGCCATTATGAGATCACAACTCCGTGATGACGATGAGGCGTGCCAAGCATACTGGAAGCGTTTTTTTTTTTTTGTATACTTTACTTTCACGTTGTGGTTTCGCGCTACGCTCACGGTTCGCACGCTCTGAGCGCGCGTGTCGGACGTGCACCGCGGGTTCGTGCGCTCCGAGCCGCCGCCGAATCCGGCCCGCGCACCCCACCGGTCCCAGCTAGGATGGGGGGAGGGGGGGAGCCGAGACCGCGCACGCAGCAAGGGAGACTCCAGGCGAAGCTCTCCGGAACAAACAAATCAACATTTATTAAGCTTCGGGTTCGACACAGACACAAGCTTAAAGAACACGTCCTAATCTAAGTCTAATTGCGAAACAAAATGTGACCAAATGGTCGCCCGTGGCCGCTAACGGCATCCTGCGATAGAAAAAAAAGAAGAAGAACGCAGCAAAGTTAGAGAGAGAGAGAAACAACCTTATTGACCCATAATTAAATGGAGCCCGTTAAGCTCTTGATGGGGTGGCTCCGTCTGCACAGGTTCCATATGCTTCCAGGGCCAGGCGGCCCTGGAAGCATATGGCCCTGGAAGAGACCAGGCAGCCCATCCTTCGGACAGCACCTGCCATCGCACACCCCCGTAAGAGAGAAAATGAAAACAGAAAGAAATAGAAGAACAGGTGCACAACCGCTGAGAGCGCTCGAAGCTCCTCAACGTTAAGTTAGGGGACAACTTAAATATGTTGAGTTACATATGTTACACTACATGTTGTGGAGAACCAGAGTGTGCAACATTCGAAGAAACGCAAACAGAGCAGCTTTGACATGAGATGCACGGTGAAAATGGCGTGACATGATATTAAAAAAAAAAGAAAGACGAAGAAATCGTAGTAGAACCATTAGCGTTGCCTGCAAATGCAGGCACAGGATATTTTCCGTAAATGCGTGGCGTAACAACATGGCTTCCAAGGCTGCGATTTCTCGTGTTGGAGTCGTGATGGTGCACATATGCTGCACAGCGTTGTTGTTGTTGTTTTTTTTCTTTTGCATAATGTGGCAATTACAAGAAAATATGTTTTTATTTCGTTTTGGTTACTTTTGACGCCTCGATGCTGGAGGTGTTGCAAGGCACTCTGAAAATAATATTGCGAACACGTGACTTTCACTGTTTCTTGGAACCAGGTTTGCACGGCAGTGACGGCAGTCAGTGGATGTGATCAAATGCTCAATGCGCCTATCTCTTTCGAAGCGTTACTTCCAGCGATGTGCGAAGATCCTAACCTTTCGGATAAGGAATCGAATAGTGTCCTATTCGACTTGGTCTTCGAATTGAATAGTCACTATTCGTAAACGTGAATATTTTTCGAATACTTTTCGAATATCTCATAAAGTCAAATGCGCCCAATTGAACATAGAATTGGAGCAAAGGTACTGTAAATTTTTCACCCCGACGATCATAGTAGAGACATAAAACAAAAAAACATTCCGTAGCGGAGCAAGCTACGTCGCTTAAGTAACCATACTTTACAGGCTATACAGCGGTCATTTGCACTCTCTGAAAAGTCCCGTGCATGCGAAGAAACTATACTTTACTACACCTAACGCACCAAATGAGCTTTTAATAAACAATGTTTCATAACGTACTATGTAATGACAGAAACTTGCTAACTTTAAGATTGCTAGGATGTGAAAATAGTTTTTGATTATTCTGATAACGGCTTTCCATTATTCGAAAAGTATCTTATACTCGATTCGATACGCTTCTGGAACAATTCCGTTCATGTTCAATTCGGTCACGAAAATCACTGTTCCCGCACCCGTAGTTATTTCGCCATTTCCTGTAACGTGGTCCACGTGTAAGCGCTGCCAGCTGCCAGTTTGGCTGTGTACAAATGGCGCCCCTGCCCACTTGCTGTATCGACGCTTTGCTAGAGAGAGTATGCGAGTTTGTCGCAGCTCGGGTTTCGAGCGAATTTCGGGCTTCAGAAGATAAAGGGCTAAACACATCCGCCTGTGAAAAGAAAAAAAGCATTTGCAAAAGTCTACTGATTGAAGTGCTCGAAAGCTTTACACACGTGGTATGCACGATGTTACCCGACGTCCTGGCAGAACTGAATGCGGTACCAAAGTTCACATTTGGTGAAAAGGGGAGGAGCGATGTTAGAAGTAATATGTGGCTAAAGCTCGAAGTTTTTGGATTAATTACAATTTTCCCAGATAATTATACTGAGTACTTGTTTCCCCCTATTTCCCCGCGTAATAGTAATCGTGTAGTCTTCACCCGTGTCCTCAATGAAATGAGTGCGGCACTTATTGCATATTTGGCGAAAATAGGGGGCGGACAACAAGTGGTGCGCAGAAGTTTGAAAGGTTTTGCCTTTTGCAGCACATTGACAGAGCGTTATAAGTGTCCTTGTATGCAGTGAACCACGTAGAAGGTTTTCCCGCTGGCCTGGGAGAACTGTATCTGACAGACTTCAAATTTAGTTGAAATGCATGAATATTATGATTGATCTGCTTGTAAAGTGCAGAAGATGTACGCTGTAGTGAAGGCTTCTATTGTAAGGTATACATTCAAGCGCAAGGAAGCATTATACTCATACCTGTTATCCGCAGTGTTCCCATCTTTTCCGGGATAACCAAATGTGGCCCCAAGTTTACACTTCTGGAAATAAAGGCCATGTTATGCGTCATTTACCGGTAACGCTTAAGGTATATGGTACAATTACGGTCATTGCTCTATTTCATTTGTGTGCATGTGCTCTAGTGCTTTGTGCGTGTGCTCGACAGACTGTGTTGAGTGCTTGGCGATTGTTGTGAGAGAATACCTCGGCGCGGTACCAGCTTCACATTTGTTGAAGATGAGGCACACTATGCTTTATGTGCGAGCGAAATTAACGTGCATTCGTTAGTCATGTTTTCCAAGTTAAATTATCTACTGACTACTGGAGAATGATATACAACATTCATACACATATTTTCGTGACGTCCAGGTAGAACGAGGTGTAATATACTGTATATAAATATCCGTGAAACGGGAGCTATGTTATGGTTCAGCTGCGAACAAAATTTAAAGGTGTGTGGTTCATTTACAGGCATTCGAAGTAAAAAAAAGGACTAATTCAACTGCTGGAAAAAAAAACAGCCTCGCTAAAAGTACGCTGTGATTCTGCTAAATAAGTCAAGTACGTGGCGATTTTTGTCCCCCGAAAACCGCACCTGACTTCATTTGTAAGAACATTCATGGACTTGTAAGCGTTGAACGTCACTCTCGGAGGAGGGAGTACGAAGTCTGTCAAGGTCACACTTGTACATCACTTAGCTGCTGATCGAGTAATATTGTTAGGCCATTGCATCGGCATTCATGACATCTTGGCCACGTTTGTTCAAGTGTTCTGTTTTGATCTTCCATTGCAGTGCGGTGTCGCGGAACTCGTGCCCTGAAGTTGTGCCTGCCGAAGAACTGGTGGCCCGACGCCGCACCGTATTAAAGTTTGCCAAGCTTGTTCCCGTGTCCGCAAACGTCGGCGCTGTCATAAAAAAAAAAAAAAAAAAAAAAATTAGCGCAGCGAAAACGCATGCACCCTGATCAGTACACATTGGGTTCAGAATTACAGTAGGTGGCTGGCTTTGTCACCGAATTGGCGCGATATGAGCTCATACTGACAGATAAGGGTACCGCGAGAATCAAACAACGAATTCAAGCAGCTTTCCTTGCAATGGCCGCAGTTGGTAGATAGAACGTAGTGTGACACTGCCACGCATATAGTGTGACACTAGTGACCCTGCCAGCATGCAGGCAGGCGTCACAGTACACGAAGATCTAAGAGTTAATGACTTTATGGAGAGAGCTTGCATTCAGCAATCAGATGTGTAATGTGGTGGCAGAGTACACATGAACGCGCCCGCCGTGGTGGCCTAGCGGCTATGGCACTGCGCTGCTCAGCACGAAGTCGCGGGTTCGGATCCCGCGCTCGGCGGCCGCATTTCGAATGTGGTGAAATAGAAAACTGTCAGTGTATTTAGATTTAGGTACGTGTTAAGAATACCCCGGTGGTGGAAATTACTCCGCAGTCCTTCACTGTGGCGTGCCTCGCAATTACATTCTTGCACGTAAAACTCTAGATATTTTAAACAGACGAACGTGAAAGCGCAGTCGTCAGATAAATCGTATAGTTTAGGAATAGGAATGTTATTGTAGGTGACAACCTCGGAATGCGTAGAAAAATGCATACTCCGATGTCCATCTCGGAAAACCTGTAGAAGTGCGCCAATCAATTACACTGTTTCCTTTCCGTGAAGTCAAAGAAGAGGCGAAGATATTTCGATATCTGAGTTTCTCGGGGACCATATTTTTTTTTTCTGAGCTGAGGTACTGGGGCCGGACGGGGTGCGGTTTCTTTTTCCTTTTGGGCGGAGTATGTTAGGACTTCTTAGGTATCCGCCGAACTTAAGGAGCAATTAGCTGCTATAGTGTCTGCGCATGCCTACAGTACAGCCCGTCATACAACGTGTAAATGGCGTTAGGTGCATGAATTAATCTAAACTTCCGCCCTTTGACTTTGAATGACTTTTGGTTTGTCATTTTAGGTTAACCTGACATCCTAAATTTACTGTATAGCAAAAAGTAGCATCATCCAGCCACGTCTTTTCGGTCCTAAATGATTTTTTTTGTTCAGAATGAATAAATGGAAGACTACGAAATATAAGATATAATAAACCATATTAATTTTGAATGCAGAAATCCTATCTTAAGTTTGTTTGTGAACTCGCAATTACGTCATATTATGAATTCATTGTAAGTAAGGTTCCGCATTTTCAGATAAATCCGAGAAAATTCCGAAAAACACTCGCCGAAAATTTTTTCCCCGATTAAGATTTATTCGAAAAACTCAATTTTTTTTTACGCACGTAGCCTCGAAATACTCGCGGATGGCTTTTCTTCCTCGGACTTGCCATTGCATTTCACCGCGAACTTCGCAATTTGTGACATCTTCAGAAAAAAAAGCCACACGCCAAAGTGCAACAAAACTGGGCTGGAGATACAAAAAAACATCATAAAAACAAGTTTATTTGCTAAGAAAATGTTAGCTTATCGCAAATAAATGGGAATGAGGAAAGCGTACACAGACCAGAGTGCAACTCGCCGGACTACATTCACCCATTCTACGGTGCTACACGCACATTGCACTTTGTCAGAAAACACTTTGAGCACCTGCAAACTGCTCCCGGACTTTTCTTGGCACAACGCAGCCCACCGAGTCTAGCCTGTGCTTGCTATGTCCCTGAATGCTCTATCTGCGCAATGGAGCAAATAGCCGCTAATGAACTTCGCCGAGGAACTTGGCTGCATGCTTGACATCAATAAAGAGGAAAAACGGTCTGGCTCAGTCGGCCTTTCTTTTCTAGCAAGCTCTGCTACACAGTGTTCGAGAACTGGAACCTTACTGTCCAAAGGAATTAACATTGCCACTGAACTGCAGTATAAAGACGATTCATTCTGGTACTGGGTGCAAATCCTAAAGCCCAACGTAAGGACCGATTTGCCCCGGAACATTCGAGACCTTCTTGTCATTGTTCGTCCTACAGTTGTGCCAGATAACAGTGATGTCCCCCGAACTGCAGCAGCCATTTTGCAGTATCGGGCACACGACGTGAAAGAAATTGTTGAGCCGGTGGTGGTCTGGCGTATGCATGCTCACCGTTGGCCTCTTCTTTCACGTTGTGCACTGTACTTATTTTATTTTGTTTTATTTACGCGTACCTTACAGGCCTATTTACAAGTACCTATCTACAATGTACCTATTTACAAGTACCTTAGAGGCCTGTAAGTACCGTGGAGGCCTGTAAGGCCTCCAAGATTTGTCTAGTATACATTGCGAACGTCGAAAGGGGCTTCTCTCTGTGTTCCGAGTCGTGAACACGAAGCAGTGTGCCGAATTTGTGGATGCAAACATAGGGAAGTATGCTTGTACGTATATTACAACAAGTTGTAACCAGCGACAATGATTGTGGTACCAGTTGCCCAAGAAAGTTTCTTTTTTAGCATTGACAGTGCCTTGTTGTGTTAAATAACAGTTGCCTAAATTTGAGAAGAAATAAATAAAACCCGAAAAACTCTGATTTTCGGGCAGGCAATCGTATGCTAAATTCAAACGCACCGAAAAACTTCCAATTCATTTTTAAAAATTACCTCCGAAAAGCACCCTCCGAAGTTGTCAAAAAAAAATTAGCTCCACAAACGCAGAACCCTAGTTCCAACCTAAAGCGCTCAATACTCGGACGGAAAAACACAGTCTTGTTTTTTTCAGATAAACTGTACAACACGCATTATAGTTTGAAATTGTGCTATGTGGTGTTATTGTTATACTGGTCGCATTCTATTTTTTTTCTCATGAGAGAGTTTAACTAATATCTCTCCCACAATCTATTACCGCGGTTCATTTAATTTCTTTTTCTCCAGTCAACAGCTATGTATGGTCGATCACTTCCTTATTTTCTCTTCTTCCTTTATTTCGAAAAAACGTATATTTGTACTCACTGCGCTTTCTATTTTCTGTAGGCCCATATTACTAGATATTTTCTGCGAAATCTCAGTTTCTTTTTATTTTCTTTACGAACTCATTATACCCATTTTTCAAAGCCTAACGCTGCTTACGTTCGGCTTTGTAGAAAGTTAAGTCCACCAGAATGACAATGTCTGTTGACACAACAATTTCTTACTTTTTTTTTACATATATGAGAAGAAAGTTCAACACGTGTACCAATCCCTCTTAATATAATAACTAATCATTTTTTTAGTACTTCAAATTTTCCTTCATTTTGATACCTGCTTGGGCTCCTAGTTCTTCGCGGAGGTTGAGGTACTACATAAACACTGCCAAATGAAACAGTTGTTGCCTTGACCTAAACAGGTCACGTTAAAGTCACTGCTGTGAGCGGTCATAAATGTTTGTAGTAATTTTTCCTCGAAAAATTATTCGAATTCAGTAGATTATTTAGGATTGCAAGAAAGGCATCTTAAACTAAGTTATTGACGGCACGGATTCAGGTTTTTGTTAGTTGTGCAATGTGCCGTCTGCTTCGGCACAGCAACACATAACAATTACCTACAGAATTCTCGGTGTAGTGCGTCATTCGGATAACCTAAACGGCGCACAGTGCATCTCAAGTACCATAACTGGTAAAAAGGCGCCTTGTTTCAACCCTCACACCTGTTTCGGAAGGGCTTCAGACGATATCTGGTACCTCAAATCTGAAGTGTTCAGTGTGTTTTAACTATGGTAAGTCTAAAAATGACAAGAAAGGTTCATGTGGTTGGTTGTTCGTGCGCAGTAAAAGTTGCTCACGCTTTACCGCTATCTGTTCGAAAACTCGTACATTTTAGAGAAAGTAATAAAAACGTGCGATTTCTTTTAGGATTAGCAAATTTCGCTATTGATCTTCTTTTGTGAAGACGCCAAGAATCAGTGGATTCCAAAGCTTTATCACTTCGTCACTAATCCTTGAAAAACATCAGTATACCTACTGATAATTCAGTACCTGTGACAACACTGAAAACTTTGGTTCCAGCCTGAGGCTTCCCTTGTTCACGAGCTGATGTTCAGCGATAAAGAAAGGAACTTGCAACTCCAGAGGCTTATATACTTGGACCAGGACCGCTCAGTGGTCCTCGAAGGGCCGTTTTCAGTGCAGTGAAAGGCTTTCTTATAACTACGTACACGTGCTCGAAATACTAGGGGCGATCTTACGCAGTGTCCCCTTCGCTTCTAATGTTCCATCTTTTCCTTTGTTTCTATTTGTCGCTTTCTTGTGTGCGTTGGTGTTTGCCCGTGCTATAAAGTCCTATTATCATCAGAATTGTTTATCTCTTTCGTCTTTTCCTTAGCAAACATTATTATTATTATTATTATTATTATTATTATTATTATTATTATTATTATTATTATTATTATTATTATTACATATAAGTGAATTGGAGTAGCTGGAGGAGTACTGTTTCCAACCCGTCAAGTTAGACTTCTTTGACGCTATCCTGCCTACCTACAGAACAATTCACTACAAGGCACAACCAGAGCAGTGCCAAGGCAGGACGTAGAATCGCGAATTCTTACACAAGAGTTTAACTCAGATCTAGAGACAGAGAGATCATCCTTTATCTTGTAAACGATGCTCCTTGTGCGACTCGTCGTCGTTGGACCCGGCGGTAACACGTCGTGCGGTACATTACGTAAGAAAAAAACATTACCGCGGAAAAAATAACTTTCTATAACCTGGTCAACGAGCGCCGTCTAGAGATTCTCAGCGACGATGCAATTCGAAGCCTTCGGAGACAGGCGAAAGGTGGCGCGTCAAACTTGAATTTCAAATCAAACAATTGCTTGGAGCTGCTGAGCGACATATATATATATATATATATATATATATATATATATATATATATATATATATATATATATATATATATAGAGAGAGAGAGAGAGAGAGAGAGAGAGAGAGAACCGAGTACAAATTGTATCGTAAGGCCGAAAATGTAATCAAGCGGTGCAAATTCGCCAAGGACTGAAGCAGTGATGTTCCCTGTCTCAATTTTTGTTCACACTGTATGTTAAGGGCATAGAAATACGACCACAAAACTGAGTTAGGGCTTGATTTATGCTACAGGCGTAATTGACAAATGGTGCAACAGAGGGTGCCCAGACATACGTATGTGGACTGTATAGTGATACTAGGGGACAATGCAAAATATCTACAGGTATTTGCGAATATCTGTGGCAATGCAGCAAAAAATCTTGTCGTTGAGTTTTGGCACAGAAAAATACAGAATTATGATAATTAATGAAGAGACGAGACATTACGTGGTGTCAATTCAACAGCCATTCATACCAGCGTACTGGTCATACGTATAACCAAGCAATATAAGTACCTCGGCGTATACATAACGAAGAAAAAACTTACTCAAGCACCGGCCAAGATCATCTGCAAATAAAGGGGAAGCGGAACGCAGCAATAATGAAACATAGAGCCCTTTAGAGCCACAATACCTGCCGTGGTTGCTCAGTGGCTATGGTGTTGGGCTGCTGAGCACGAGGTCGCGGGATCGAATCCCGGCCACTGCGGCCGCATTTCGATGGGTGCGAAATGCGAAAACACCCGTGTATCTAGATTTAGGTGCACGTTAAAGAACCCCAGGTGGTCGAAATTTCCGGAGTCCTCCACTACGGCGTGCCTCATAATCAGAAAGTGGTTTTGGCACGTAAAGCCAAAAAAGAAGAGCCACAATAAACACGTGGTGTGTGGAATCTGTAAAGAAGTACTGGTGCCAGCGCTAACATTCGCCCATGTCATTCTGTGCTTCGAATAGGATATCTTGTCGGGTTTGGAGGCTGACCAAAGATCTTTAGGCCGGGTGGCTTTGGGAGCCCACGGTAAAACCACAAATCAGGCATTGCAGGGTGACATCAATTGGGCCTCTTTTGAAGTCTGAGAAGCTCATAGGAAAATAAGTTTTGAAGAAATACTCAGGAACATGGATCAAAATAAATGGGTGGCTCAAGTGCACAAGTAGCTGTACCTGAAACTGTGGACACAGATAGGAGGAAGAGGTCAAGATAGTTGGCAACGAAGTACAGGGTGATTGGAAGTGTATACAAACAACCAGGGATTATCGTGAAGAAAGAGGGAAACAGAGACAGTGAGTTGGTTTCAAAGAATGGAAACAAGAATGACCATGGAGATTTACAAGAATGGGAAGAAATAAAATAGAAGGGAAAATCTGCACGATATAACACGAAGGGCAGTCCCTTGTTATTTGAGGCTCGAGCTGGTTGCCTAGCGACAAAAACCTGCCGGAGCAAATATTAGCAACAAGGTAAGGCATGTGTATGCTGCAGCAAAAATCCGGAGACCATTTAGCACATGCTAATGGAATGAGAAAGAATTACCCAGTCAGTCCCGGAGGTCACATACACCTGCCAGAAGCGCTTGGATTTAATGTGGACGGAAGCATCGACGGGTCAGCAGTCGAGATAAGCAAGAGATGTTTAGAGTATTAATGCAGAGAAGCAGGGAAGAGATGGATACGAACACGTCTGTTGCAGTCCTAGGTAGCGATACGCGATAGAGAAGTTTTGACGAAAAAAAAGGATTGTGGAGCTGTATACTAAAATGCTAGAACGAAAAACATGGACAGTATACCTGATTAAATTAAGCAGGCTAGGCGACTATATGTCACCGCGCCACTGAAAGGGGATGCCAATGAGTCATCATCACCATCATGAAATAGAAACAACCTATCCGACAGCAAAGCGACGTTTTCTAAAGGAAAGAAACGTCAAATCCTTAAGCTTACTAACTTACTGAAGATACATCGAACTTTATTTCCTTAATTAGTTTTGAAAATGTGTCCCAGATTGTGTTACACTTTTTTATTCTGACCTGTGAAGTTTCTTAAGAGGAAGCTTTAGCTCGGGCCCAACTCCGACGCGGCCTATTCAAATACATGTAAAACGCAAAAACGTTTTTATGAGATAACCCCTGGACCGATTTTGATGAAATTTGTTGCATTTCAAAGAGAAAGTTAAATTCTAGTGACTGTTGGAAGCGGAATTTCGATTTAGGGCTTGAATTTTCTTAAATCGATTTTGAAATATTTGACCGTTTGAAAAAAATGGAAGCGCGAAGTTTACAAATTCATAGCTCTGCATCAAGAACTGATATCGCGGTTCTGTAAACGGCATCCATTAGATCATTCAAAGCGGACAAATTCCATATGTCATTTTACATCTTACGTGAATTTGTTACGTCGGTTACAACGGTTTCGCAAAAGTTGTATTTTCCTATGATTAAATTTTCTTTACATTCATGTGTAACACATCAATTTTGTCCGCTTTAGATGTACTATTAGATGCAATTCACAGAATTGTATTATCGTGTTTAGTGGTTGAGTTACAGAGTTGTAAACTTGATAGTTTCGTTTTTTGAAAATTTTCGATTTTTGGCAATTTTTAATAAAAAATTCACAACCTAACTCAAAAATTCGAAACCAACAGTCACTAGATTTTAAGTTTGTCTTTTAAATGCAACAAACCTCGTCAAATTTGGTGCAGTGGTTGCCGAGAAAAACGAATTCTCTTTTTACATGTATTTAGATAGGAGCACTCGAGCTAAAGCTTCCTCTTAAGTGTGTTGTGATCACTGTCAATCGTAGCATTACCTTTGTACTTATCTGTTTCACGCGCATCATGTTTTTGTCATTTATTTGTTGCGTGTGACCTTTTTCAGAACAGTCTGCAAGCATCTGCCTGGGCACACGGACCTCGCCAAGCTGTCGTAAGACAAGTTTTTTCTTCATGTTTCCTGCACTTCTTTCGTGCCGAATGCAAAAAAAAATTAAATAAATTAAATACTACGCACTACCGGGATTACGTTTACACCTAGAGGTCCTTATAACAGAGAGAGACGCTACAAGGGATCACGTTTTCAATCACGTGTTGTTAACGAAACATGTGATATATGTCCTACTTTATTTTTTGTTAATCCAAGTTTTATAAATATTTATTTGTATCGGCAGTTGTTGAGTTGTCTCGCATCCGTTTTGTTATTTACTCTGGGTTAATAATAACTCATGGGCCGGTATAGCGTAAAACTATTCCAATCGGTTTTTATTCAAAATCCACCATTAGCCCTCCGTGATAGGTCAAAATGGTTCGACTCCAACTCATATAGGCGGGTGCCACGCACAAATAGGCAGCGCCCAAGCCCTTTGACCTATCATGGAGGGTTCATAGTGAATTTGGAATGAAAACAGATGGGAGTAGTTTTTACGTTATACCGCCCATGGTCTCGTACATCCTGTAACGGCCCGAGAATAGCTAAAAGCAGTAATAAATAAGCACATTGTAAACCTTATTAGAAAACAGTTCAAGAGCCACGATCGTGAGCTCATCTGCGGTGCCAACAGAATTCGCGGTGCAGAGCTGCTCGTTTTGTCTTACTCAGCGTCTTCTGAGTAATCATTTCTGTAGCTCGCTAAAAATGTGTAAAGATAGGAAATTCTACCCTTGATTGTTATAGCATTTGTTGAAACTGTCATCGCTGCAGGAACGCAGCTGCCTTAGCTGCTCTTCTCGCTATGTGGACCAATTCGAGCAGGTCCGTGGAGTCGTAGCTGGACAGCGCTGCCTTCGGTGTCTTTTCCTGAATTGGGAAAATTTGTCATTCACCCAATAGGAGCATGAACCTACAAAAAAAAGTTTCACACCTTAGGATAAGTTCGTCCTGATCCGGGAATCGAACCCGGGACGAACACCCTTCGACATGCAGTCGCTCTATCTTCCGAGCTAACTAGAATAGAAGGCAGGGGGAACTAGTCGAAAACCCGAGCCTCGGAGATAATGAACATGAGTTATGCGGAAATTCGGAAGGACAAGGAAAATTTACGAAAGGAAAAAATGGAAAGCTTTTTCATCCACCCGACAGCAGCATGAAGCTAAAAAATAAACCCATACGTTTTTTTTTTCTAAATTCCTTTCTGTCGAAGTTTTACGCGAAGATCACTTTGTTCTTGTTTACATCTTTCCTCGAAAGTGGCGTGAGGAGATGGAAGGAAGTTGCTTGAACGAGGCACAATTCAGCGCGCGGACATCATCCTACAAAACAAGTCACCGGTTTCTGGCAACGGTGGCTTTGGCACCCGATGACGAAGCAAACAGTTTCTGGCTTGCCGAGGTCATCGCTCGCAATGATAAACCAGAATGACTGCCAGAGGCCAAGTCCAGCTGCGCAGCCATTCACATCACGAGCGAAGCGGCTGCCATTTTTCATAGTGCGTTGACGTCAGCACCCAGATTAAGACAATGAGGTCCGCGGCAGGCGCTCCGTCTGACACTTGTATCTAAATTTTCACGCAGCGATAAATTCGTATTTTTCGTGCGCGGTTATGTATGTACGTACGTGAACGTACATGTACGTACGTACGTTACGTACGTTACGTGCGTTTGTGTACGTGCGTGAAACCTACATGTGTGAAGCGTATGACTCGATTGCTTCGGACTGAGAACCCCTATCAGTTAAGATGCTTTCATATTATACATGGTTGCGCGATCAGCCGTGGACTGAAATTATCTGACTGCGTTTCGTTAGCACTACTTCAGTGGCGGAGTAGCGTTAACTTGACGCTGTAAATGTGAAGCTTTTGGATATCGAATACATGCGCACGTCGGCAATCATAATGTGAAATGTATCTCGTGTTACGGCATCCTAAGCAATGAAGTAGTGTCTTTCTGAAGAGCCCTATTCCGCAATGTGCTTGCGAACTTTGCGTTAGAGAGGACAGGCGCGGGAAGCAGTGTCGAAAAGTTATTTCCCTGTGAACTGAATGCTTCAGGGATAGGATTTCCAGCTTTCTCTCGCTCAGGAGCAAAATCGAGAAAAATATAGCATTATATCCAGCTCTGACAGATCCTGATGTTCGACATGTATTTGTTTCCATTCCTGCGAGTAAATTACGGCTTTTGCAGCAGCACCTGTTAGCTGCCAAAGAGATAGAGAGAGAGAGAGAGAGATGCCCCTCTTGCAAAGATATTTTAGTCGAGCAGAAGCTTGCTCCGAAAAATTTCCGCTCCCTAACGGAATCTTGCTGTGACGATTGTCGTAACGAGCTCCATGCCCTACTTCATTTCTTCGTTTTCTTTTTCTTTTTTTTTCTTTTTGTCTAAGTAATTACTTTTAGCAATAAAAACGAATATAATTTGCACTTACAGCTGCTGAAAAGCTCGAAAGGAGAGCGTCCGCAAGCTTCGGAAGGTTGGGCCATCCCATGACCATGCCGCGCTTGGGCTTTGTAGACATATCGGGTGTGGAGAGTTGGAACACCTCAATTCGGAATTAACTTCTGTCTCAACGATGCCAAATCGGAGCTCGGGACTTTGAATGCAATTAATCAATTATTATTTATCCGGTTTTACGTGCCAAAACTATGGTCTAATTATCATGAACGCCGTAGGTGGGCTTCGGATTAATTTTGACCACCTTGGGTTAAAGACCACCTTGGGTGAAGCGCACAGGTTCTTGCATTTCGCTCTGTCCAAATGCGGCCACCGTGGCCCGGATTTGATCCCCCGACCTCGTGCTTAGCAGCTCAAAACCATAGCCACTAAGCCACCACGGCGGGTCATGTAATGAAATGATGAACCTGGATGGCAGTCAACTTTACTTAATGATATGGTGACAAATTTTAACGTGATCAATCATGTCCGCGGTCAGGCTGTATTTCTGTGCTAATTACATAAGTAGCATAAATATATTTAGTTTGATTACCATAATTTAGGAGTGCAGCACATTATACTACAGCCGGCGTCAAAAGTTGACCGACAGCAGTCCAAGCATTTCATGCCCGGTGCCAGTAAACCACGCAACATCATGTTGCTCACATGTACCATTACACGACGCTATTCTCAGTAGTCGTTCATATATATGACACGATGCTCACCAGAACCAGTATCAATAAAGATTTTTAAAAGCCGACATTTAAGACTGCTTACTTGCGGGAATGCGAAAGCATTATACCGTTTCTAGACCTCAGAACGCCATGGACGGTCTGATGTTACACACACATGACGTAGCGCCACCTCCTCCCAATTGGCTGCGCCGTCACGTGCCAAATGACGCGCCCACTAGGCTACACCTTTAGTCAGCCAGATGGCTGCGGCGTGACGTATGCGATGACGCAAGCACTAGGCACACTTTTAGTCAGCCAGAACCGTGGAGGCGCCATGGGGTCGGGAACGCGTGCTCGTCTCGCACCCTGGAAGCCCGGGTTCGACTTCCACCCAGATCGAAATTAACCAGATTCTCTTTTCAAGGCCATTAATTCACTTTGTTTATAAAAACCTCCCCGAAACATTTGAAGCCAATCCGAGTATTTTTGACGTGTTTTTACTATTGACGCTATCGGCCATTTTTGGTACCATATTTCGGTCATGCCAACGTCGACGGACTTTCGTGTAAAAGGTACATATAATGCTTTCGCATTAAAAAAAATATCTCCACACGTTATCTTCACAAGCTACTCACGGGCTACTTGAGATGCCGTAGTGCGGTTGGGCACTCCATGTTAATTTTTGGCCGCCTGAGGCTCTTTGACGTGATTCCAAAGCATGGTACACAAGCGTTCATTGCGTTCCGCCCCCGTCGGAACGCTTCCGCCGCTGTCGGGGACCAAACCCTCGACCTCATACTCAGCACCATTACGCAATAGCCGGCGATCCGCCGCACATGTCACTGCGACTGTCTGTAGCCACAAGTTCTGTTTTTGGACGCTTTGTTTGGCCCGCCTCCATGCCGGAAATGCGGAGCGCAGTGACCTTCTCAACGAACTCCGCTAAACAACAGAAGGCCGTCTGATGGGTAAGAGCGATGACGAATTGAAGGAGCAAGGCCGGTGGCCGAAATGTTGCAACGGAATGCTCGCGTTTGGGTTCCTGTTTAGAGTACGTGTCCACAGTATCATTTCGAGTGCCAACCAAAACTTTCTTTAAATATCTTAGGCCTTCCTTTCAAGTTTTTATTTGGCACCTCGACCCGACTTTCCTGTCATCATGATCAAATTACCATGTGATTGTTCAATCTTATTATCTTCATATTTTCCCCATGCGCAACGTTTGTACATACGTTGGTGGCCTCCTTGGCAAGAAAGTTGCCACTGGCAGGTCACAGAGCACGAAGAATAACAGAATAATTTGGTCACCAAGCATCGGTGGCATGAACCATGGCCGAGACAGTAGATTAGAATTAGTGCATGGAACAACATTCCTATGAAACAATGTCTGAAAGCAAAGCTGAATATTTTCGTGCTGATTTGGCGCACAACACGGCAACATTTCATCATGAGAAGTCAGGTGCACATAGAAAAGAAAGAAAGGATAGCGAATACTAAGAACATGTTAGAGAAAGTGTATCTTGAAGTTCAGTAAACACTTGTGACCTCAAATATAATAACCTGAACGCATTCATACTTAAGTACAAGACATGTTATCGAGAAACACCTCTCGAAGGTGTAAGCGTGATTGTGCGGTGCGAGCAGTGAGGCGGCTATTTGGCTTGTTCAGCGAAGAGAGAGAGATAGATAAAACAAGGGTAGGAAAGGCAGGGAGGTCAACCAGAACAGCATCCGGTTTGCTACCCTACACTGGGGTAGGGGGAAAGGGGATGTTCAGCGAAGTGTGTGCCAGGTAAGATAGGGGCTATAGTAAATATATTTGTAGCAGTGAGGAATGATGTGCCACATATTTTCATTGTCAAATGATCAGAATGGTACAAAGGGCATTAGAATGCACATTATTATCATAATTTTTCATGTGATGACAGGCAGCAAGATACAAAAAACAGTAGTGCCTGGCCACGGCGAACAAAAGTGAAAGCGTCCTCCCCCTCTTCAGATGTGTTGTCACCGAAAGAGTGCCGAGAAAGAGGTGCAGTAAATATGACATGTCATATGAGTCTTAATTATTAATTTATTTTGATGAGGGGATTTATTGACGGGAAGCGGCAAGTGAAAAAACCAGCCCAGCATCAACAGAACACCAGTCTCGGCCCCAACAGCTTGTGATCTGCGCTCGCACCCCATGTCGCTGGCAGTGCTCCAGTGCTAGTTGTTAGGAGGGAAAGCTGGGCGTGTTGGTTTGGCATATTCTGGCGGGAAAGGCGTGTAGACGACGACAAACATGAGATACACACGCCTTGGGTGTGGGCCTCTCTTATGTGTGTCATCGTCTAGGCGCCTTTCACCTCAGAAAGTGCTACTTACTTCTGTCTTCTTCACTACAATGTATTAATGCGTTAGCATCCTTTACGCACTTTCCAGGGGCTATCTATGCATTTATGCTTGTATTTGTGTATCTGTCTATGAATGTTTGTATGTAACTGTCTTCCCGCCTACCTGGGTCACTGTGTGGTCAGTGGTGCAATGTGTAACACATCGAGCAGCTGGGATGAGGTAACAAGGTTCGAAACCAACCATCGGACCAACTTGGGTCGCTGTGTATATGTGGCAACGTGTGCTTACGTTCCGCCGCTCTTCAACGAACCTCTTTCAGCCGATATTGGACACGGCAGTGTAGATGCCGGACTGGGTAAGGCACAGCTGCTCGAATTAACTATGAGGCCTAAATGGACCACAGGGTATGTTCCACTCGGTCCTTGCTGATCTTCAATGAACCTCTTTGATGCCAACTTTGGCCACCGGGTTCGTTTCAATCGGTGTGAGCTGGTCTTCCATAAAACTTTTTGATGAGAAATACAGCAACAAAGAACGTCAAGCGGAATGTCAGGGAGGCTGAAATAATGTCATGGGTGGCGGCTATGGAAAAGAGACATGCCATGAGTAACTACTTAAGGGGAAAAAACGAAATGAGGAATAAAACAGTTTATGATAACTCAAAGGGAAGCTCGTTACTTTTGGAAGCGATATCAGGGTGCCTTAGAACACGCACCTATAAAGCGATATATAAGAAGGAAGAAGAAGCATGTGCTTGCTGCGGTAAAGCTAGGGTAAAGCTGCTCCAAGTGCTCTGCACTTGCGTTCGAACGTTCGAACGGCTGCGTGTTTCGGTGCCTGTGACAAGCCCCGTGGACTCGTTCGGTTCTCCGCCCCGGTGTGCCCAAGCTGGAACTTGCTTGGTGGTTTGGCTGAGTTTTGGGTGGATTTGACCTAGTTATCTCAGTTATCTCAGTTATCTAATTTTTGTAGGACTTATTTCGTGATTGAATCAGCACTGATGTCTAAAAACTCTCCTGGGCAAGGGCCCAGCCCTTGGTCAGCCTCCCTTTCTCCTGATGATTTTCCTTTGCAATCTTTCTTCCGCAGCGGTGTTAGCAGCATCCCTGTCGCGCTGGTGCCCTCGAACGGTGGATTCATCCGGCTGAACAACCCACAAGCTGTTCAGGCCGAGCTCCAAGCCATGACGCAGCATTTCCAGATGATAAGCGATGTCCGACAATTTGGAAGAGGTAGTATAGTTTGTAGGTCATCAGATTCGACCTGTGTTGCAGACCTCTTAAAGTGTAAGACTTTCGCATCTGTCCCGGTGAGTGCGTTCATTCCTCCTCATCTAGCATGCACTAAAGGCATTGTCCGGGGCGTAGACTCTCGATTGAGCCCAACTGAGACTCTGGAGAAACTGTCTGATGCTGGCGTGATAGCGGTATACCGATGTAACCGACTCGTAAACGGGGAAAAAGTTGCCACAGAATCGGTTATTGCTACGTTTGCTGGCATGACCTGCCCATCTGAACTAAAAGTGTGGCCACTTATTTTTAGAGTGGAACCTCTCGCTTCGCGTCCACTTCAGTGTCGAAACTGTTGGCGTTTTGGCCATAGTGCAGGAGGCTGCAAATCAAATGGACGCTGCCGCGCCTGTGGTGCCGATCATTCCCCCAATGAATGCACAGCTGAAACCGAGACGTGCTGCCTATGCGGAGGAAACCATGCGGCTGACTATGGAAGCTGCTCGGCTAGAGCTAACGAAATACAGTTACTAGAGATAATTGACAGGCGACGATGTTCGCGGCGAGAAGCTATTGCAGTCGTCAAGGAAAGAGCCTTTGGATACGCTGGCGTCACTGCGAGGCAATCTACTTTCCATGAAGATAACTTGCCTAAACTTATTGAATCAGCAGTAGAAAAAGCTATGACAAAGGCTATGCAACATATTGTCACAAGTGTTACCGAATGTATTTCACAAGTGTTTACTGCGCAGATGACACAGCTGTTGCAAACAGCTGCCGCACCAATCACCAAATCGATTGTTTGTGCTGCAGAACAGGTAGCCAGTTCAGTTCTAGCGCCGAGTACCACATCGGACCCAACATTTGTAGGATCCGATCCTTGTTCTTCGCGTCAGTCAGACTCGCAGGTCGACATGGAAACGGGTCATGATATCAGGCCGCAAAAGCGAACTGGGTCTCCAGTAACTACTTCTTGTCCTTATACCAAAAACAAAAAGGGTAATTCTTTTTCTCATTCTGGCATCCAAGAAAGTTCATCGCGACGATAGTCGCTGAATATCAATTAGATCATCACCATAGCTTTTTTAAAAGTGCTACAGTGGAACTGTCGTTCCTTGTTCTCTGCTTCAACAGACTTAAATTACTTAACAACTGAACTTAATCCTGACGTCATAATCTTACAAGAAACCTGGCTTACTCCTGAGAAAAATTTTCATTTTAAAGATTTTCGATCTTTTCGATTAGATCGCCTTTCACTAGGAGGTGGTTTAATGATTTTTGTATCGTCTAAATTCTGTCATAAGGCGAAAATAGCTTTCAGGTTAATGTCTCCAGAATGTGAAATTTTGGCAGTGCACCTTAGCATCCCAGGCTACCGTTCGCTTTCAATTATAGATGCTTATTTCCCTACGGGCGTACACAGTACATACCAATTGGATAGTGCGCTTGCCAGCTGCAAAAATGAAGTCGTCCTTACTGGTGACTTCAACTCGCATCACGTGTCATGGGGCTACAAAACAGATGCATGTGGGACACGTCTATGGGACTGGACCATAGATAAAAATCTTTCATGCCTTAATGTCAGAGGACCTACTTTTATCCGTGGGCAATCTCGCTCAGTGTTAGATTTGACGTTTTCTAGCACAAGCGTCGCCGTGACATCTTGGACTACGATTGATTTCGGTACAAACAGTGATCATCTTCCAGTATACTTTGAAATTGCATGCCCTTTAACATCAGTTGATTGACACGACAGAATATTTGTGAATTGCAAAAAATTTAAAGACTGCTTGCGCTCCACCATTGCATCATTAACTAATAGTAATAACGAAGAAACTGGCTTGAATATTTGTTCAGCGCTACAGATGTCCCGACAAAAGTCTGAATTTGTAATTCAGACTTCTAAGCGTTCCCCATCTAGTCCTTGGTGGAACAGTGAGTGCACACGAGTTTATCGAAGAAGGAAAGCTGCTTGGAAAAAACTTCTACATAATCAGAGCCCACAAAATTGGAAAGATTATCAATTTATTTCGGCAACCTTCAAACGTGCTATTAAAAACGCAAAAGATGAGTACGATAAAAACCATTTCGATTATCTATCTAAATCCAAAAACAAACGTGCTTTATTTAATTACCTTCGGTTTAGAAACAGACTCCCAATGAGCGTTAATGTAGACTCAATCGTCTATACCTCACAGGAAATGCAGGAGTCCTTAGAGCTATTGGCTAAAGGACTGGAGAACCGGTTCGCAACGCGCCTTCAAGCTTCTGTTTTTACTCCTGCATTATCAGACTACAAAGAGATATCCTATTCGGAAGTAGCACAAGTTATGTTACGGTTGCCAACTACAGCGCCTGGCCCGGACGGAATAACAAATGCAATGTTGAAGATTTTCTTTCAAGAAGCTCCACGTGAGCTTCTGAACTTGGTAAACTACTGTGTTAGCAATGCATGGATTCCACAAGAATGGAAGATCGCCAAAATTGTTCCGTTACTTAAAAAGCAAGGGGCAGGGTACACTATCGACAACATCAGACCAATTGCGTTGACATCAAACATAGTGAAACTTATTGAAAGAGTGCTTCTCGGCCACATAATAGAGTTTATTGACGAAAATCAATTGTTGAGTCCTTGCCAAATTGGATTTCGATCTGGCTATTCAATATGGCACGCGCATGTAGACCTTGAAAGTCGAATTAACATCGCCAGACAGAAAAAACAATACGCGGCTTTAGTGACTTTAGATATATGTAAAGCCTATGACAGCATTGAACACACAATTTTAACAAATCGGTTACAGAGCCATTGTTTTCCAGGCTATATTGTAGCATGGGTGCATGAATTTTTAAAAGACAGGGAATTCTATTGTTTTCGAAGCGGCTATTCTTCTAGAAAACATAAGCAAACAAGAGGTGTGCCTCAGGGATCGGTACTCTCTCCAGTATTATTTAATATTTTACTGAGCAGAATCCCCGTTCACCCAGGAGTCAGTACCTACGTTTATGCTGATGACATTGCCTTTTTTGGTATGGCTAGTGACATATACTCTCTTTACGAAATTTTGCAGTCGTATCTAAGGGAACTGGAACACTGGCTGGATAGCTTACACTTAAACCTGAATGCTAATAAGTGTGCTATACTTGTTTTTCCAGTTAAAGACCCAGTATACATATCGCTGAACTACCATCTCGAAGATATCCCACAAGTAGAGTCACTAAAGTACCTTGGAGTTATTTACAACGGAAATCTTAACTGGCGGCCACATATTGAATATATTGCGACAAAAGGAGCTCGTACAATGGGCATTTTGCGCAAGTTAAGCAATCGAAGAACAGGTATGCGCAGAAAATCCCTCTTGATGGTATATAAAATGTACGTTCGTCCGGTGTTAGAATTTGGATGTGTTTTATTCTCAGGTGTTCCATCATACAAGCTTCGGCCGCTAGTTTTGTTAGAACGAGAGGCACTACGTCTGTGCTTAGGCCTTCCAAAATACGTTGCAAATGCCGTATTATACATGGAAGCAAGAATCCCACCCATATTATGCCGATTTCACCTTCTGACCGTTCAGACCTTCTTAAGGCTATATGAATCACCATTAAACCGTCCTCAAATTATTTTCATCTCCGATCCAGAATCATTTTTTCCTGTTCATTGGCCCAGGTTTCATAGACCACAGATTATATTTGTGCAAACATTACTTGAACCACTAAACGTGCAAATTCGTGATGTGATTCCTAATAATACGCATTCAAGTTACCCAGAGATCAGGTTCGACGACATTTTCCCGAACCACGCGAAACTACTCCCTTACGGCATCTTAAACGCCATGTTGCAAGACCACCTAAGCACCCTAGAAACAAACATTATCATTGCAACAGATGCCTCACAGTGTGTGGAAAAAGCTGGCATTGGAATATTTTGTCCTGTGCTCGACTGGTCTTTTTCTTTAAGATTGCCTGATTTTGTGCCTATTTTTCTGGCCGAGTTGTTAGCAGTAATCCTAGCGTTACGTAAATTAGACCAAATGATTACAACGGCTGCTATTCTTACGGACTCCCTTTCTGTATGTTCTTGCCTTACCGCTACTAATGAGTCACCCATGCTAAAACTCTTCCACTTACTAGTTCCGGCCCATGTGCAATGTATTCATTTGATTTGGGTGCCTGGTCATAAAGGTTTGTTTTTTAATGAAACTGCCGATTCACTGGCACATGCATCACTATCCGGCCCTGTTCTTCCTATTCTACCAGTGACAGCACAGATCACGGCGGCAAGATTTCGGATGAGATCAATTAGATTAGCCTTATCAAACCCACATTTGACAGCTTCTCCATAGTATAAACACCTGGCATTTCCCTGGCATAGCGAATCTTGTTACACAAAGATGCTTGAGGTCTGCCTCACCAAATTACGCTGCCGCATTCCCTCCCTAAATTTCTATTTACACAGGTCGGGTTTGGTTCCCTCTCCCCTCTGTTCTTTTTGTGAAGAGGAGGAGACGATACAGCACTTTCTTCTATCTTGTCGCCGCTTTGCTGCGTTAAGAAAAAGATTGTTGGAGATACCTTTTCGGAGAATTGGCCTGGACTTGACAGAACCTGCAATTCTTTCGTTCGGGGCGTCCACTTTGGGATTCAGCCACAGGGATGCATGCTTCGCTGTCCAAACATTCCTTACAGAATCTAAATGAATGCCCTGCTAAATTCAATTTTTTTTCTTACTTTTAAATTAATTATTACTCATTCAACAGCACCTTCCTAATTTTATTTTAGCCGGTAATTCAACCCTATTCAATGCTATTCCCATAGATATTAGGAAATTTATGCTCTATATAATTTTGGAATAATCCACCCATTTCTTGGCCAATACCCCATCGTGGGTAGGAGCCACACGTGCCACAGGCTACAACAACAACAACAACGATGGAGTATGTTTCATTAGAATGTGAAGACATCTGCCCAGCGGCCGATTTAGGCACCACTGGCCTCCTTGAAACCCTTGGGTTCAGCGAGAGCAGGGGGAAGTAAACATGTCCGCACTAGAGATTAGTAAGAGGCGATATGAAGGTTGGTGGAAGAAAAGTAGGGAAACGACAAAAAAACGGAGGCGTGCAAATGCGAAGTTCACAATAGAGGTTCAGAAAGTTTGGTCATGGGAATTCATCGTGGGTTTTTCTTTTCTTTTTTTCTTTTAACCTAGGTTGGACATTAGGTAGTATAATAGCAAGAGCTTGGTGGCGCAACGTGTCTTGAAACGCAGCACTGTCGTCGCCTGTCTCGCTATGAAGCGTTGACCGCCTTACGGGTCGAGTATCATGTAACAGGGGATGAGCTCGCGTTCCACCGCTCTCGGTGGTTTATGAAAGAGAGAAGCTGATAACGCGCAGCTTTCTAAAGAATACATTTCGAGGAATATGAAAATACATGTGTACATATCATATGTATAGCAGCCGGCCCCAGCTGAGTGCGACCAAAACCCAATCCCCTAGGTGCGCACAGGTTCGCGTAGGCTTCTCAAAATATGTCGTATTACAATGCGCTGATCGATTATCTCGGTGCACGACTTTAAAAAAAGATACCGAAAATCTGGAACAATGCTCTTTGTTTCACCTTGCCGGTCCCGCTTGCCCAACGCCGCCCAAACACAATGCACCCCGAAGGGGGAGGGGGGGGGGATGACGCATGTGACGTAGTGATTCGCATAACAGAAAGCCCTCCAGGGCTGGATTCGCAGCTGCACAGAGGGCACGTGTTATGTACGAACCACGCTGCGAGAATTTGAATATTTCCTTTTTCCAACTTAACGACGCGCAGTAATGTGAATGACGAACGGAGACGGCGTTCGCGATTTCGCCAGGCTTTCTCCGCGGTCTTCTTAAGGACACCGACGAGACGCGAGCACCGACAGGACGATGACGACCACAGGTGGACAATGACAGCACAGTCTTCGGCAGGTGCGCCCGTGCTGTGCGCCTTTGTCTTCGCGGACCTCTCTGCCCTTCGACCGGCGCCTGCGAGCTGACGGCAGTAAGGGAGTGCAGTGTTGGGACGGAGGGCGAATACCGGAACCCCCTCTCGTCGGCGTTTTGCCTCGGCACCCAAGAACGGAATGCGACACTCTCCACAGCTGGGGAATTCGAGAATGTCCCGCACGAGGTGGTGTTGACAACGCCGCCAGACTCGACGCCGCCATTAGCGGGCTCCGCCCACAGCGACCGCGCCCTTTCGTCATTGAAGGCATCTTCCTCGAGAGGACTCGACAGCGGTCACAAGTGTGCTAATTCGCTGGTTCTTTTTTTTTTTCTTGTCAACCCACTTCCGCAGAGTCTAACCAGCTTCAGTCTTCATATGCCTCTTGTGGAGAGTTTGCACTGACCGGTCATGCTGCTCCGATTGTCAGTTTTGCTGGCGACATGCGCGCTGTCGATGACGGCGGAACAAGAGGACAACCCCTTCCCCACGTGGCTGATTGAGGCCGGCAGTCACACCAGCGAAGCCGACACCGCCATCGTGAGCACTCGAAAGCCACGCGTCACGGGCAAAGTGAGTATCCATATGTACAGCCACACTGGGAGCCCACCTACACCCTTAACGGTGTTCTCTGTCCATAACTCGCACCGCTACACTCCTAAGGGTGTGAGTTGTGGACCGATTTCCACTCTTAAGCGTGTGCATTGTTTCACAGCGTACTGTCCCTCAACCGCGCCTCGTGTTTTGCAGATGCATCGCGTCAGCTGGTGGCCTTCGCAACCGCTGCCTTCGGATTTGTTCGCCTCGCGTATCGTGGACTATAGAGCTTCTTGCCAAGGCGTTTTTTTTTTTTTTCAACGTGTAAAACCGCAGAATTTCTATGTTTTGCGTCAAAACAGTGATTCGGTTATCAGGGATACTGTAGTGGGAGTACCCCGAATTAATTTCGACCACCTGGGTTTCTGCGTCGTGCGCCCAGGGCACAGTACAGGATCGAGTATGTTCGCATTTCAGTCTCACACGGAAATACGGCTACCGCGGCCGCGGGATTGAACCCGCGACCCCGTACTCAGCAGCTTGATGCCATATCCACTCATTTACCGCAAGCGGTTCTTCGTTTTATGTATTACTTGATTTCTTCAGTGCAGTTATGTGTGCAGACTACGTTCTAGTATCTTATTCGCCCTCTGTCGTTAGCTATCTTTATTTATAAGACCAAATGTTGAGTGTTTTGTGTGTCTTTTTTATGTCCTTCACCTTTCCTTCGTTCAATGTCGTCTCGTTTCTTTTCCTTTTGGTACGTAATGTAGTTCTATAATGAAAAGGAGTAGGCAGCGTCGCTTAAAGGCGCCGACACCTCTTAAACATCGTGTATTTAAGGAAGAGGCCCTGGGAGAGTGGCCTCACCCCTAATCAGCCGAGAAAGCCACACGAAGGCACCTCCTCCTGTAGCTGCAGGCAACTCGAGTGTCCAACCGCACAGACACGCTGCGTCTTACATTGAATAATCTTAGCTCCTGTATTCTCTCTTCCACTCCATCATCCCTCTCTTTGCGTGTACGGTAACCAACTAGACAAAGCGTATTTAACTTTCCTGCCCTTTGTGCGTACCTTCCTTCCTGCGTCCTCGCTCTCTCTCTCTACACTCTTTCTCAATCTCAATTCGCGCGCGCTTAGTGCCTCCTCTCTTTTCTATATTTATCACCTTACGCATCCTTTCTCTTTTTCTTTAGCCCCCCCCCATACTAGTGCGTAGAAAAGCGAGCCGGATGCACCATCTGGTTACTTTTCCTCCTTGCTCTTCAATTTCATTACTTGCAATGCATCGTACAATTTATGTATATATTTTCTTCTACTACTTCTTCTTTCTTAGTGTTATTTTTATATACTGCTTAAACTTACTACAGTCTGCTTGCGGCCTTTTTCCCACAGCATTGTTGCACTCAACTATGTTCTGCTCGCGTCATTCGTATTACGTCTAACATAATACAACCAGGGCAGAGGGATCAGTCACCCGCCGTGGTTGCTTAGTGGCTGTGGTGTTGGGATGCTAAGTACAAGGCCGCGGGATTGAATCCCGGCCATGGCGACCGCATCTCGACGGGGGCGAAGTGCGAAACCAACCGCGTACATAGATTTAGGTTCACGTTAAAGAACCTCAGGTAGTCCAAATTTCCAGAGTCCTCCATTACGGCGTGCCTCATAGTCAGATCGTAGTTTTGGAACGTAAAGCACGTTAATTTTTTTTTCAGAGGGATTAGTTGAGAGACAGAGAATTAAGCAGTACGTTGCAATGTTACACAATGTTGCCTCCTATTTTTCTCGTTCCGGTCTTTCTCTCTCTACGCATTTATAGAAAATAACAGCGTGCCACTTTGTATCTGCATGTTTTCAGAACAGATGGCTCGCTAGAAAGCATCGGGGGGTTTGTATTCTTGCTGCGGACTCTTCAAGCGAAAACAAAAATCTGCTGTAGTTTTGGTCTTGTTAATCTGTGTTATGTCACTCGGTTTGTCTACTTTAGCATTCAATACGCGATGACCGCTGTGCAGATCGTCAGCTTTGTGTTGCATAGATAAAACTGACACACATAAAAAAATCTGCAGATCCTATGCACTATGGTAATCGGTTTAAGCAAAGCTTTCATCGGTGCTTGAGTCGAGTGAGGTTGCTGCTTAGCGACCACTTGCAAGTAAGCACAACTGAGCTGGGCAGAATTTTTACTGCGAACGGTCTCGCTAAACATAAAACTTGTCGCATTCTGAATGTGACTCTGTCGCACATGAAGATGATTGTACGACGACGACACAACGACGACGACGGAAGGGCGACGATGGTTAAAAACAGTAACGACATGAGAACACTGGAATTACCAGAACGGCGTACCGAAGACTACATGACGACCGTAGAATAACGAGTCTGAAGTGGCGATGACAGTATGAGGCGACGGCGCGATGTCGTGGTGCCCATAAGATGACGACGCTGTAGTGGCGAAGCTGGTGTGACGACAATGGTATGACGATGACTGCATGATGACCATGGGATAACGGCGTGACGTAAACATGACGCCGATGCTCTAATGACGCCAATGGTATATGACGATGACAACATAAGAACGATGGTGTGACGAACGAAAGGACGAAGCTGGAATTACGGCGACGGAATGACTACAATGGAATGACGATGTTAAAATGATAACAATGGTATGACGATGCTGGCGGGTCGATAACGTCGTGACGACAATGAGATCACAATGTAGGAATGACGATGATGACGTTACGATAGCCAAGGGATGATGGCAATGGGATGATGACTCAGGAACAACTACGACAATATGGCGACTAATGGAACAACCATGGAGCCATGACGTCGACTCTGTGATACCCACTGACAGAATGACGACGGTTCCAAGATGGCGACGTTCTGACGACGATATGACAACGAAGTGACAACGGCAAGTGAAAACAGAGGAAAGATGACGATGACACAACGACGATGGAATGATCGTAATGGCATGAAGGCGATGAAATGACAACGACGGCGTCCCGGCGTTGGAGATCACGTTCAGGTGCATAACCTGACGCTGTTCGCCGCCTTAGTTCGCACTGTGTTCGGTGTCTGCTTGCACCATGTCCGGTACCGGCCAGCCGGAACGACTTAATCCCGACTTATATATGGTGTTTGCATTAACGTCAGGTACCGGCCTACCAAGAGAGCAGCAGCATGAGCAGCAACTGGAAAAATTGAAGCAAGAGGCAAAGCAAGTTTCGCTTTGAGAGGTGGACTCAAGAACGTCAACGCTGCAAAATAAGAACCCTTAGCAGGAAATATTCAAGACGCAGTCGATAATCGTGCGAGCCATCGTGCACAGTTCAGTTTGCAAACGATCGGTCATTTTCGCCCGAATATGCAACTGTACATTTCAGCAATGCCGTAGGAACGTTGCAGATTCCGGTGAAGAAAAAGTAGAGTCCAAGAAGCTGAGCACTTGGCGTTTATGTGGCTGAAAAGGAATTCTGTGGTTTCACGTGATATACGCTGATTGGTTCGGTTGCAACCTTAGACATACTCTTGGCCAAAGTTAAATACATGCAACACCGTTGTTGAGTAGCTGAGTGATTGGATTGGTGTGGCACTTCAAACCAAACTATTCTAGCACAGACTGAGTGAGACATTTCTTGTCTGGTTTTGGAAGATTCGTACTGAAGTCTCCAAGGATGATCGCAGGGCTAATGTCATCACGGCTAACCCATGCAAAGTGCTGGACATGAACTTCTCGTTATCCCACATGGGTGCACCTGGAGATATATATACACAGTGGATATCACAATTGCGTCTTTCGTTTGTACGACACAAACTTCCCCGCAGTCGGTGGCATTGTCCTCTTGCGAGCCAAGGGTGTGTGGTTGTACAAACACCCCGCAGGGGCGTCTGCGTGAGCAGGCGTTTGGTGTGTTGCGCCACCACGTACCCGAGCACACGGGGTTTGAACCCTCCCGCGTCTAACCGTGCACGGCTCGGCCGTGTCCGGGGAAAGGAGGATTCTGGGGGTGGAGCCAATTCTGAGCGTATGGACCTTCATGACCTCTCAGCGGAGTCAACACACACCTTAGGCCTCGGCTTCACGTAGACAGCACTCCGGGAGAAATCGGTAGTTGCCTTTGCCTATTATCCTCTCAAGCCTTCGTATTTTTCTCTCATTTTCAATCTTTCCTGTTTTCTTCTCTCTTCTATATTCCAATCTTCTTGGCAGCGAGGGTTAACTCTGCGTGAGTAGCCAACCTAGGTTATGTCCTATTCGCTTATAGTGGCGACGTACAGCTGGCGTCTGTAGGACCTGTGTTTACAGGCGCTGCAGCGTCCGCTTGTAGGGTGGCTGGCTGGCGTTCCTGCCGAAAACTACAGATTCATTCGCTCAGACCCTGATCGCCCTCAGAAAAGAGGGCACACCGAAGTTTTCCAGTCTTTTGTGAGAGGGCTTCTCCACAATGTTGATGATGTCACAGAACCACTCCATAAGCATAATCCAAAAGTGATATGTGCTCAGGAAATACATTTAAAACCCACTCAAATAAATTTCCTCAGACCGTATGCTATCTTACAGGAAGACCATGATGACGCAGTTGCCTCATCCGGAGGTGTAGCAGTATTCGTATAAGTCTGTGGCATGCCAAAACCTTTTTGTCCAGACAACCCTCCAGGCAGTGTCGGCGCGAGCGATTCTCTTTCACAAATTAATAACAATCTATTGCGTTACCATACCGCCTTCTTACCCACTTTGAGAAACCGAATTCTACAAGCTGAGTGGCCGGCTCCCAGAACCATATATTATCGCTGGTGATCTTAATGCTCGCGCCACTTTGGGGGGAGACTATATCGGTGTGATGCCAGGGGTCGGCTTATAACAAACTTTCTGGCAAACACTGGTGCGTGTCTCTTTAATAAAAAGATCCCACCTATTACAATATCCACCCCATTTCATTTTCAGTCACAGATTTAGCGATTGGCACTGCGACCCTCTTTCCTTGTGCAGAATGAAATGTCGTTTAGAATCCATTTGAGAGCAACCACTTTCCTATAATGCACGCCTTGACGCAGAAGCATGATAATCCCCCCCCCCCCCCCCCGTTGGAAAATAACATCACTTGACTGGAAGCGTTTTAAATAGTCAACCTGATACACGATTTTATCAACGATTTTAGTATTGATGATGCAGTAGCGTATTTTCCTTGTTTTATACTCGATGCAACAAAAAAATTCATTCCACAAAAAAAAGGTCTCCCATGTAAAAGACGGATCTCCTAATGGAATTAGTAGTGCAGACTGGCGCGAAAGAAACAAAACAAATCGTGAGGCGTACTTCGTCGCTTCCCGACTGTGGAACATCTCATAGAATTTAAACTGGTAAAATCACGAGAAAGGCAGACGCGGAGAGAGGCGAGGAGGGCTAGCGCTGGGAAAGGTTTCTCTGACATAACATCCTACACTCAAGAGTCTAAAGTATGGAATAGCCTAAGAAAACAACACTGTAAATATGCTTGCACTCTTAAGCATGCTTTCTTGTCGCACTACCCTTACTGTTAACCTTACTGTTACGACCTTACAAAACTTTATAGAGGACGACAACGGAGCTCCAACTAGACGTGCCATGACAAAAGACGCAGTTGAAAGCTACTTAATCATTCTGACAGCCTTGGTCGCACAGAAATATCCGACAGGAGAGTTTCATATCTCACCCTGTGAAATTCTTTTGTTGTATACATCTGTGCGCCCAAGGCTGCCAGAATGATTACGTAGTTTTCAACTAGGTCTTTTGTCATCGCACGTCTAGTTAGCGCTCCATTGTCTTCCTCTGTGAAGTTTTGTAAGGCCCCATCGCTAAGAGTGTTAACATTGCCACAAGAAAACACCCTTAAGGGAGTAAACATTTTCGCAGTGTAAAGGGGCAGCAAATCTATCCATTGCCCTTAGTTGACGAACAAGGGAATACCTTGGAAGACCAGGCCAACGCTCTGGGCGAAACTTCGAGCGTGTATCGAGCTACACACATCACTCAAGATCATTCCTTAAATATAAACAAGTAGCTGAATTTAAGTGACTGGATCGTAAATTCCGACTGAATGAACCACGCAACCGCCCTTTTAATAGTGCTGAGCTGAAAGCAGCCTTGAGCGCATGTAGAAGGTCTGCACCGAGAGCTGACAGAATGATGTATGACATGATTAAAGACCTACACACCGACACACAGATGACTTTTCTATGACTTTTCAACACTATCTGGGCTGCCGGCTGTCTGCCATCATCATGGAAGGAAGCTATTGTTATTCCCTTCCTGAAGCTAAGTAAACACCCTTTCTCAGCGGCAAGTTACCTTTGTTCGATAGCTCTCACAAGTTGCCTGTGTAAGCTTCTTGAAAAAAAAAATGATTAATCGTCGATTTATGCAATTCCTCGAACTGAACAATATGCTTGATCTCGATCAGTGTGGCTTCAGAGAAGGGCGGTCCACAACTGATCATCTTGTGCGCATTGAAGGAAATATCCGTGGCGCATTTGTACTTAAACATTTTTTCTAGATGGTCACTTCATCTGCAGAGAACATACATCAGCCTAACATATTTTGTCAAAGTTCGCTCTAATCATCAACGCACCTGCTCTAATACCGCTAACGATATCACATGTGCTACACTTTTTTGTAACCATCCCTCTGTAAGACAGCCTTTTTCACTGCGTGTGAGTGAGCTTAGCGTTGAAATGGATGTCCCACTCCTCGAACATCGCTTAATGCCTCCAGCTAAGCAGCTACCGCCTTGGGAATGGCAGCTGATAGAGCGGGATATATCTTTTCTAGAAGTTACAAAGCATGCTCCAGAGCTCCAAATCCGAATGCATTTCATAAACTTTAGAGTTTAGAGCTTAGAGTTTAGAGTTTTACACAGACACTTTTAAGTCACATGCCGGGGTATCTTATGCAGCCGTCGGTCCATCCTTTTGGGAATTCGGTGTACTGCACCCGGAAGCAATTATCTTTATGGCTGAGGCCTACGCGCCATTGTTTGTGAAGCTATAAGAAATCAAAGCAAAAATACAATTGTATAAACAGACTCCTCAAGCGTCGTAAGAATGCCACGGCATTAAAACAAAAAGGTGCAGTTCTTCATTTTCTGAACTACCACAACAGGCTGCGTTTGGAACTTTTGCGTACAAACTCGGCCTGTGTGTCGCTGGCGGGGCTTGGGAGAACCAGCGAGCCAAATTACTTTGTTGTTGCGTGTCTTTTTTTTTTTTTTCTCAACGGAGACGTTTGTCGATTGCGCGGCACCAAACCCTTAACACCTTTTCCCACCCCAAGTCTCTCCTGCCCATATTGATGCCACGCACGTTGTTCTGCCGAGATTCGACTCCGCAGCCGGAATCAAAGTGACACCGTGTCGAACAGCCTCCACTATTATCAACTACCTCCTGGGCTAGTTCACCGTGCGGCTAATTACGCGCTCCACCCAGAGACGCCAACTACAGCTGCACGTAATCACGGTTTCACCGGTAGTGGGTTCGCAATATACACCGCAATGTCTTTGAACCCGCCACCTCCCATATTCGAAGGAAGAAGCGTTCATCGCATCTTGTCACGAAGCTGGTTATCACTTCATAGTTTGCAGAGGTATATGTGTCTGTCGATGGCGTCGTTGCATCGTCGATAGTGACAATGTGTATGCGGCAGTAGAAATGATCAGGTGACATTTGCCGCACAACCTATACAGCTGCGCCTGTACAGTGATTGGAAACGTAGGAGGGCCAGACACAAACGTGATCTCGTTGTAATGCGATTATCATTTTATTGTGATTAGCATCATTAGGGCACTTCAACCTTCTTCCGCTAGCTGTCTATGTATGTGGCTGCCTGTATTTCTGGCTGTATCTCTACCGTTTAGCCGCCAACTTGGAATACTGAGTGGCCTATGGTCTTGTGATTCACACCGTCGCGCTGCTGCGACCAGGGAACCCAGTTCGAAAACAGTCCTCACGCCAACTTGGATCACGGGTATCTGTCACAGCGCATGTGCCGCTCATCATTAACTCGTTACTGGGCATGTGCTGCCACTTATATGCCGCCGTTCAATGAAGTTCGTTCATCCCAACTTGGATGACAGGTAAGGGGTAGCTTTAGATGAGGATAAAGGGAAGAAAGCTGCTGGTTTGTATTCTCTGTCGGTTTCCATCGGGCCAACGTAAGCTCGCGAGCAAGCGCACAGAGCTTTCCCGCTGCGTCTGTCCTTGACATCTGGATAGTGACGCAATCGCCACAGCACATGTGAAAATCGAGCGGCTGCGTTTACTTGCTCGTTTTCAACGATGTCACAATGACTTAGCAACCATTGAAAAATGATGTCATATCCTTTCATGTCCTTTCTCAACCACCCGATGATAAATTTTTTCTGTGTCCGCGACAAGTTGTTCGTGGGGTCCATGGAATAATGCGGAGACCAAACTCTGGAGGGCGGCGACGGGCGCTTTCGCGTTTCCGTCGATTCATTATCGCGTGACGTCGCGAGATTCCCGAGCGGTCCCCGCCACCTGAACAAGAGCAGCTGAAGCGGCGAATCCAGTGCTCTGGCTTGGCTCTGTTTCTCCACGACTGCGTGTTTGCGTTTTGCACGAAAAGCGCTAGAGACGTCTATCGCGTGCTGTCATGACGTATGCAACGTCACTCACCACTGCCTGCTCGGGCGCGGGTGACTTGAATTGGGCTAAAGGCATGCGGATCCTTCAGACGCAATTTCCCCGTATGAGTCGTTTCTCGGCACGGCACCAGCGTGGCGAGGTTTCTGTAACGATGTTTTAGCAGTCCACGTTGACTTACCATTTGCCTTAGCATTTGCCTTTAGTTTTCCTTTAAGGATGCCAAGCCACGTTCGTAGGACGTGGGCTTGTATACACAGAAGTAAACCATACTATTCTAGCACAAACTCAGTGACACATTTCTAGTCTGGTTTTGGAAGCTCCTCACTGATGTCTCCAAGGACAATCGCAAGGGTACTGGAACCACGGCTAAACCATGCAAAGTACTATACATGAACTTCTGCATATCCCACATGGGTGCGACTGGAGATATATACACAGTGGATACCACATTCTGTCTTTCGTTTGTACGACACAAACTTCCCCGTAGTCGGTGTCATTGTCCTCTTGCGAGCCAAGGGTGTGTGGTTGTACATACACCCCGCAGGGGCGTCCGCGTGAGCAGGCGTTTGTATGGGTTGCGCCACCACGTACCGAGCACACGGGGTTTGGACCCTCTCGCGTCTAACCATGCACGGCTCGGCCGTGTCCGGGGAAAAGAGGATTCAGGGGGTGGAGCCGATGCTGAGCGTATGGACCTTCATGGTCCCTCGGCTATGTATGACCCCTTCATGTATATATGGACCTTCATGGCCCCTCGGCCCATGAGGGTCCATATATACATGAAGGGGCCATATATATATATATAGTTGGCGTTGCGCGTAGTCGCATAATTAGTCTTCATTGATCAATCAGCTTTTCCAATATTTTGATCAGTTGAAAATGTCAATGAGAAAATTGTAGACCAACATGAATATATATATATATATATATGGACGTATAATATGCTCACGCATTAATAACATTTTCTTTCCTTTGACAGGTCAGGGGTGGCACCGCCTGCCTCAACACCGAAGAGTGCGGCATTGGCAAGTGCTGCCTGCGACGGTCCAAGGACCCACGCCGTCGCTGCAGACGTTTTCAGCGCGCTGGCGAGCGCTGCACCGACGAGCAGATGATGGGAGGCTACTACTACGGCCACTGTCCCTGCAACAAGCACTGTGCGTGTCTCTTTTTTAAGACGTCTACGTTATAGCGGAATCTCGTTAAACCGAACCTCGGGGCACCAGAGACGTACACTTCTGTTTGCCGGGAAAAAAAATCGCAGAGTTGCAGCGCTATGCTTGGGGGAGCGTTTCGAAGTACTGCGGAATTTTTTAAAAAGAACGTCGCCTGTTGTAGGTAGCATAATACTTGTGTTTCAAGCTGGAATGTCCAGAGTAGCGTCCATTACTTGCAAGAAAAAAAACATCGAAATACGTATGCAACTAAATCACACAAAAAATTCGCAATTTACCTTTTTTTAACTCATTACTTTACGGCACGTATTGCCATTTACGAACTGTGGCCGGTGAGCTTGCAGAGCGAGTCCGCTTGGAGTGAATTTCCAAAATGACGCCACTGTGCAGCATCAGACTCGCAGTAAGAATGCACTGTTCTTCCACGTACTTCAGGGGAAGCTTTAGCTCAGGCCCAGCTCCGACGCGGCGTATTCAAATACATGTAAAACACAAAAACATTTTTTCTGAGATAACCCCTGCACCATTTTAATGAAATTTGTTGCATTTGAGAGAAAGTTAAATTTTAGTGGCTGTTGGAAGCATAATTTCTATTTAGGGCCTGAATTTTGTTACATGAATTTTCGAAAATTCGGAAGCTTGAAAAAAAATAGAAGCACGAAGTTTAAAAATTCACAGCTCTGCATCAAGAATAGTTATCGCGGTTCTGGGAACGGCATCCATTAGATCATTGAAAGCGGACAAATTCGATGTGTCATTTTACATTTTACGTGAATTCTTTTACGTTGTTTGCAATGGTTCTGCAAAAGCTGCATTTCCATGTTATTAAATTTCTTGAGGTGCATGTGTCACATATCAATTCTGTCCGCTTTGTATGTTCTATTACATGCATTTCACGTAATTGTATTATCATTTTTTGTTGCTGACTTACAGAGTTGTAAAATTGATAGTTTAGTTTTTTGAAAATGTTTTATTTTTTGCCAGTTTTTAAATAAAAGGGACATCTTAAATCAAAAATTCGAAACAAACATTCAATAGATTTTAAGTTTTTTTTTCTTTTAAATACAACAAACCTCGTCAAATTTGGTGCAGTGGTTGCCGAGAAAAATCCTTTTACATGTGTTTATGTAGGAGCACCCGAGCTAAAGCTTCCTCTTAAGCTAACGAAACGCTCCTTTGTGCAATGAAGAACAAAAGTGAACGCCCGTGTATTTAGCCGGACAGTTTGGCAATGAATATGTCAGAACTGGTGTCGTCTCGCAGATTCATTTCAAGTGGACACGTCTTCCAAGGTCCCCGGCTACGATTCGTAAATTTCAATAGGTGCCATAAAGTAATTATTTGGGATGCTAATTAGTGATTTTTGTTAATTAGAGGTATCTGTGTTTCAATTTCTAGTTCTAGTAATGTCCCCCTCTGCGAATAATCCAGCTCAAGGACAAAAAATTACGTTACCTGCCACAGGCGAGCATAAAGAATTCCGGGAAACTTAAAAATTATGACTCCGTGGACGTGCGTGTACTATAACAGAGAAATCGTTTCGATCGGCATCCACGGCGCCAGAATCCCAAAGAAAAAGTTGGAAAATACAGACTGTAGGAAGCAGAATTTTAGTTCAGGCAATCATTGTGGTTTACAAAAATTCAAGAAAATGTCAAGGTTAGTAGCAAAAACAAGAATTGAACCCAAGTTTACAACACGGCAACGCCGTAATAAGAAGAACGACGCCTGAATTTTAGTAAAGTGCACTTATTAGTCCGCGCAATGGTATGTATTATGCGTCGCTTTAAAATGTACCAGTAAATATTGAGTACAACTGATGCAAAATCCTTCGTAAACATTGTAACAATGTTACGTGAACTGCTGGCTTATGTGTTGCATTTATTCGCTTTAGATGATATAGCAGTGATATAGAGCAGATGCAGTTTGAAGAATAGCAATATCTGTCTTTGGTGCAGATTTATGGATTTCTAAAGCTTGCACCTAATTTTTTTAGACGACAGTTTCCGCTAATATTCGCAGTGTATGCTTGCCAGGCACTACACCAAAATTCTGCTTCCTATACAGTCAGAATTGATGTTTCTCTCTTATATGCCGTAACTTTATTTCCAGTTGGTTCGGCAGTTGTCTGGCGAGAGCATTTAGGCACTTTACATGTATATGAATCGAAAAATTGGAGTTGGCTCCCAAGTAATATTTCCTCCTAGGTGTCCGATCGGTATTACGCTTTCGGATACGCTAGAACTCTCTAATCTTACTGCGATAGCAGTTATATGGACATTCCAAGCGAATAGCCGCCGTCGGCGCTGCCGTGATGTTCCGTATATATTTATGTGTCTATGCTATATGTTTTATTTATGCTGTATGGAAGAATATCATTATCGTTAGCAATCATGTGAACATACATACAAATACGTGGAAGAGAAAGAAAAGTGGGCTATGAACTGTCTCCTAAACGGGCAGACCGCGGCCGCTCGCTTGCAGATGAGAGAGAAAGAAAACGAGAAAGGGAAGGAGGAGGCATATGAAGAAGAAAGACGCAGTTTCTCCCGAAAGACGAAGCATCGATTGTGATAGCAAATTAATAGACACGAAGTAACCTGAGCTAACCCTGGCATCATACAAGATGTGGACGTGCTCGGTAAGGTGCGTTGCAGTGACCATGGGATGGTAACAACTCGAATTAGCCTAGACTTGAGGAGGGAACGGAATAAATTGGTACATAAGAAACCGATCAACGAGTTAGCGGTAAGAGGGAAAATAGAGGAATTCCGGATCAAGCTACAGAACAGGTATTCGGCTTTAAGTCAGGAAGAGGACATTAGTGTTGAAACAATGAACGACAATCTTATGGACATCATTAAGGAGTGCGCAATAGAAGTCGGTGGTAACTCCGTTAGACAGGATACCAGTAAGCTATCGCAGGAGACGAAAGATCTGAAACGCCAATGTATGAAAGCCTCTAACCCTACAGCTATAATAGAACTGGCAGAACGTTCCAAGTTAATCAACAAGCGTAAGGCAGCTGACATAAGGAAGTACAATATGGATAGAATTGAACATGCTCTCAGGAACGGAGGAAGCCTAAAAGCCGTCAAGAAGAGACTAGGAATAGGCAAGAATCAGATGTATGCGGTAAGAGACAAATCCGGCAATATCATTACTAATATGGATGAGATAGTTCAAGCGGCTGAGGAGTTCTATAGAGATTTATACAGTACCAGTGGCACTCACGACGATAATGGAAGAGAGAATAGTCTGGAGGAATTCGAAATTCCACAAGTAACGCCAGAAGAAGTAAAGAAAGCCTTGGGAGCCATGCAAAGGGGAAGGCAGCTGGGGAGGATCAGCTGACAGCAGATTTGTTGAGGGATGATGGGCAGATTGTTCTAGAAAAACTGGCCACCCTGTATACGCAATGCCTCATGACCTCGAGTGTACCGTAATCTTGGAAGAATGCTAACATAATCCTAATCCATAAGAAAGGGGATACCAAAGACTTGAAAAATTATAGGCCGATCAGCTTACTGTCCATTGCCTACAATGTATTTACAAAGATAATCGCAAATAGAATCAGGAGCACCTTAGACTTCTGTCAACCAAACGACCAGGCAGGATTCCGTAAAGGCTACTCAACAATAGACCATGTTCACATTATCAATTAGGCGATAGAGAAATGTGCGGAATATAACCAACCCGTATATATAGCTTTCGTTGATTACGAGAAAGCATTTGATTCAGTTGAAATCTCAGCAGTCATGGAGGTATTGCCGAATCAGGGTGTAGACGAGCCGTATGTAAAAATGCTGAAAGATATCTATAGCGGCTCCACAGCCACCGTAGTCCTCCATAAAGAAAGCAACAAAATCCCAATGAAGAAAGGCGTCAGGCAGGGAGATACGATCTCTCCAATGCTATTCACAGCGTGTTTACAGGAGGTATTCAGAAACCTGTATTGGGAGGAATTGGGGATAAGAGTTAATGGTCAATACCTTAGTAACTTGCGATTCGCTGATGATATTGCCTTGCTTAGTAACTCAGGGGACCAATTGCAGTGCATGCTCACCGACCTGGAGAGGCAAAGCAGAAGGGTGGGTCTAAAAATTAATCTGCAGAAAACTAAAGTAATGTTTAACAGTCTAGGAAGAGAACAGCAGTTTACTATATAGGTAGCGAGGCACTGCAAGTTGTAAGGGAATACATCTGCTTAGGACAGGTAGTGACCGCGGATCCGGATCATGAGACTGAAATAATCAGAAGAATAAGAATGGGCCGGGGTGCGTTTGGCAGGCATTCTCAGATCATGAACAGCAGGTTGCCATTATCCCTCAAGAGAAAAGTGTATAATAGCTGTATCTTACAAGTACTCACTTACGGGGCAGGAACCTGGAGGCTTACGAAATGGTTCTACTTAAATTGAGGACGACGCAACGAGCTATGGAACGAAGAATGATGGGTGTAACGTTAAGGGATAAGAAAAGAGCAGATTTGGTGAGGGAACAAACGCGAGTTAATGACATCTTAGTTGAAATCAAGAAAAAGAAATGGGCATGGGCAGGACATGTAATGAGGAGAGAAGATAACCGATGGTCATTAAGGGTTACGGACTGGATTCCAAGGGAAGGGAAGCGTAGCAGGGGGCGGGAGAAAGTTAGCTGGGCGAATAAGAGTAAGAAGTTTGCAAGGACAACATGGCCACAACTAGTACATGACCGTGGTAGTTGGAGAAGTAGGGGAGAGGCCTTTGCCCTGCAGTAGGCGTAACCAGTATGATGATGATGATGATGATACGAAGTAAGGATCGCAGATCGCTTTCAAGATAGGACCCACGGGGCCGCGCCCTACGCAACAGCCGCTAGAATAGCACGCCCCCCCCCCCCCCTCCCCGCCCCTCCTGTCCCTGACGGAAGACGGCCCGCTTCCCGCTTTCCTCCCTCGCGCACGCCATTGCACGCTTTCACTCGCACATACAGTAGACGGCGTGCGGCGACGATGTTATCGCCCTTGGAATTTATGCGGAACATCACGGCGACGGTGACGGTAATGGCGGTAATGCGCCTGGAATGTCCGTATAATTGTTATCGTAATAAAAACGGAGAGCAATAAAGAACATGGTCGCACGCAGAGTACTAGTGTTACAGACAAGAGTCTAGTCCCATGGGCGACAAATATTCCATTACATCTCTGGGAGCCTCATATCGAATGCACGATATGAGGCTCACGACCTTTCAGAAACGATGTATCTTGAAGCGCAATTCTTGCAAGAGTAAGTCGTTGAAACTTGCTCAGCTGAACGCAGCGACAAATACGCTCAGCTGAGCTGGAAATCTTAACAGCAAGTGCTCAAGCGTTTTGCTGGACTGTCCACAGGCGAGGCATGAAGGGCTTGGTGCATGTCCTTTTTGGTGAAGTCGATGAGCGACATTTACACACCCGATTCGTAACGCCGTCTGAAGAGTTCCAGCTCAACGCTAAGCTTTTCTGTTGAGGTGATTGTTTATGGTGGCCCCTTCGGGCGAAACTACGGATTTCATTATTATTTGTTTGTTTGTTTGTTTGTTTGTTTGTTTGTTTGTGTGTGTGTGTGTGTGTGTGTGTGTGTGTGTGTGTGTGTGTGTGTGTGTGTGTGTGCGCGTGCGTGCGTGCGTGCGTGCGTGCTTGCGTGCGTGCGTGCGTGCGTGCGTGCGTGCGTGCGTGCGTGCGTGCGTTTGATCTTTCTCTTTTCTCTCTGCCTTGAGAAACTTAAAATTTTGTCCCACTCTGTTTTCTTGTAGCCGATTGCACGCCCGTCCGCGGTGTCCTCAAATGCGTCAGGAAGCAAGTAGGCCGGCCCACTGCCCCGGGAACTCGGCCGCAGAACGTACTGCCGGAGGACACGGGCAAAGAGAGCAAAGAAAGCGATGAGCTGCCGAAACGCCTCGCGCCCCCACCGAAAAAACCGAACTTCAACGAAACCAAGCTCGAGTTCCCGGAAATACCGGAGTTCTTCAAAACCTTCGCCGCGTCAGATAATCCCGCGCCGGCCACCGTTCCGCCTGAGGAAGGCGGAGGAGAAGAAGGTGGTGGCGAGGAGGGCGGAGAGGGCGGAGAGGAAGAGGGTCTACCGAATGGTGCCGAAGACCTGCCTGAAGATATTACCCCGACGTCAGGAGGCGGAACAGAGCAGCACGAGCCGCCCGAAACTTCGAACGAAGGCGCTGTCGAAACGACTACCACGGTCGCGCATGCACTGCAACCTAGTGGTGGAGGCGGCGGAATGTCGGCGCACTCTATGTCACACCCGGTGCGGCCTGGCTCACCGCGTCTGCAGTATGTGGGTCTCCCAGGTTCGCGTAGCGTACCTCAGTTACCACCGCCTCCTACGCTACACCAATAAAGCGGCGAGCACCGATTCCCATCGCCAAATGCCGTACCACGTCCAGCGGCAGGTCTCGGCAGTGGCGCAGGGGGACTCGGTCTGCGAAATTCTCTAGATGCAGGTGTATTACCAGGGTCTGCTGTGTCGCAACTTGGTAGCAATAGAGCGGGAAATCTGGGGTCTCGGTCGCCTAACAGAGAATGACTATCTAGTGCAGGCACTGCAACTTCACTGTCACAGCCCGCTGGTCCCTTCCAAGTGCCTCCGTCGCCTGGAGCGCGCCTAGTGGGTCAGGATTTCCTGCAGGACAGCCCGCGGGAATTGGAGCCGGATATCCGGGGCAGCCTTCTGGCATTTCTGTGCAGCAGCCTACAATTCCCTCGACCAGCAGAGCAGAACTCAGGAGGACGGCGTATAACTTTTGGGTCGTAATCGCCGTTCCGTTGCTCAAGTACTTCCGCCTCCTCAGGCATCTACTCTATCACATCCTCCACCGACGTCTCGCATGCTTTAAGCACCTCAAAAGCTGTCGGTGCCCAGCCTCGGAAAAGAAGACGGTGGCTTAAGGCGCTGAGAAATCACTGGAAATCAAATCACACAAAGGAAAAGTTCAAGCACGCGCTGACCCAGCAGCAATTGCTGCCCACTAGATAGATCTGTCCCGGCTCTTCTTGCTAAGATCGAAATGGCTTTCACGGTTCTGAAGACCCATTATTCACTCAGGCTTGCGACCCTATTATGCGGAGACAGGGCGGATACAAAAAAAACGCAAATGACTTACAGCGTGTCGTTGAACTTAGGTTCTCATTTTCGGTCACCTACCACAGTGATGAGGTTGTATCGTGGTGCCAACCGCTGCGCGTCTTACAGTTTTTCACATAATTCCTACACGCGATGAACTGCCGCTACTGAAATCCTCGTGAACACTCTCTTCGGATATATTTTGCAAACTTGTGACAACAATAAATTCGCACTTACCCTCTTTCCGCTGATAATTTTAGAACCTTTTGCGGTACTAATTGCCGAGGTGTAGATATATTGATATATTTTTTTCTTGATAGTGCGCGACGCACTGCCGTAAGCGTTTTCTATATTGCGTCAGTATGATTGGTCATCGCGATCTCCTCGCATCTGACGGCGTCTTACGTAGTAGTAGCAGCAATGAATTCAGGCATGAACAGGTGGAAAGCGGTTTGTGACTGTACTGTTGCGTTTTCAGGTTCGCCTGTGTTTTTGACCCAATTTAGGCTCCAAAGCACACGTCTGGGACCACTCCGTTCTTCTAAACCAGCTACATGGCAGTTGCACGTCACACATACGTGTAGTTGCGGGTAACAGGTAACAATTTATGCTTTAATATAGGAGTAGAGAAGAGCCAGTCTGTCTGTCTGTCCTCTACTCATATTTTCTGCCAACACTCTGCGCTATTTCACGTATAAAGTTCCACGGTGATCGAACCAGATCACGTCACGAGATGTTTTGTAACAGGCGTTCTAATTATATTCTTGCTGTCCGGATTTGAATTTAGGCTGAAAGTACGCCCAATCTAAAGTGAAGGAGTGTTTTTGCAAGCAAAACTAGATTGATTACGTCGGATTTCGTTGTGCGCGCATACGATTTCCTGTGTGCGCCTGCTGTATACTTGGATAAGCAAGTGCCATTCCTTAGACGAAAGCACCCGGTTATGAACTCGCAGAAAGCGTGCTTTGCTTGTGTCCCGCCACGATGATAAACCATAACGGCTTGGTGACTGCCGCCGCGTTGAAGACATCCATAAAGTGATAACCTTACTTTGCAAGCTTTCTCTCTCCGATGATGACGCACCAAGGACAATCCGCAACCTGTCCAAGGGTTGAAACGGGACTTCTCTTGCGTTATCCGCACGCTTATACTTACGCCACATTATAAACACCGCAAGCACAACTTCTCTGCAGCTTGGAGAAGTGTGGATGAGCTGTAATGTTGGTCCGCGTCCCCTATATCAATCGTTAATTTTCGGTGACACCTCAACGCGCTAATGGCAGTACACGTGACGAAAGTAACTTCTCGCGAGGAGCACCTACCGTCAGCACTGTTCTCATGTCGCTCCATTTTCGAAAGCATTGACATGATAGGCAGAATAAACATCGCGACGTCTAGAAGTGGTTTTCGCATTAGTTAAAGTAGCGCAATACCTCACTGGTTGACCATGTATCTTTCATGAACGTTACATGGCTGCATCACAATGTTAAGAAGGTCTCGACAACGGCATTTCTTGAAAAGAAAAGGACGTGCACCTATTAATGCGATTAGCATTCTTTGGCTACTTCAGTCGCTTTGAGCCTATCTATCTATCTATCTATCTATCTATCTATCTATCTATCTATCTATCTATCTATCTATCTATCTATCTATCTATCTATCTATCTATTCATCCATCCATCTATCTATATATCTATATATTTATCTAGCTATCTATCTATCTATTTATCTATTTATCTATCTATCTATCTATCTATCTTCTTACGCCGACCTGGTGACTGAAGTCCTCTAGCAACTTGTCCCACTAGGTGTGTGCTCGTGGTATCGATGCCGTCGCAATTGTTCCGTCGTCGTCTTCTGACTCCCGTCATGCCGTAGTCGACACGCCTTCTAATCCGATATAGTGGCCTAAGTTGCTAATGGATTGGGCCACTAGGTCTTGCTCGTGGTCACGTTGCCGACGTGGTCGTTGCAGCGTCGTCTTTCCAGCTTTGTTATCAGACTATTGTTACGACATCGTCACGCCATTGTTGTCATGCATTCGTTGTCATACCCTCGTAGTGATACCGTCGTGGTCGTTCTATAATCGTCATTTTAATCTCGTCATCCTGTTATAGTCAGCCGTCGTCGCCACACAGTCGTCGTCATTAAATTGTAGTCACGCTAACGTTTTGCCATGGTCATCAGTTCAGAAAATTCATTCACTCCTCGTCACTCTGCCTCGTGGCTCCGTCTACGTCATTCCTTTTGCGTCACTCTCGCGTACTCGTGGTGTTTAGTAACGTGGCCTGCAGTGACCCTATACTGCGTGTGACCTGTACTGTGTGCGTGTTCTGCTTTAGTCATTGACATTTGCCATTTTGCTCTTTCTTTTCTCTCTCCTCCCCTCCTTCCCCTATCTTCTATTTTTATGTTTCTGTCTCCTGCTTTCTGAAGAGCAGACAGGCGTTGTGCCCCTTCTACTGGCAGTTAACCAGCCTGCTCCTCGCTTTCCTTTTCCTGTCAAGTGCATATATGTTTTCAAATCAAATAATAACAACAATAACAATAACATAATAATAATAACGCTGTCTTCATCCAAGCGTGATTATGCCACCGTTGTCACGCCATCGTCGCGATTGGGTCGTCGTCAGACGGTCGTCATGTAATTGCTGCCACGCATCCATTGCGATACCGCCGTCGTCATAGAGTCGTCAGGCATTCATTGTCATACCATCGTCGTGCTTCTGTGGTGGTCGTTCTAACGTATTCACTCCAACTTCGTCGTATGACTCTCGTCACGTCATCATCGTCATACCCTCGTCGTTGTCCAATTCTCCTCCTCATACCGCTGTCACGCTATTGTCGTCATTACGCCGCCATATTGTTGTCGTCGCCCTGCCGACTCGGACGTTCCAGCGTCGTCGTTCCAACTTGGTCTCATTCCACTCTCGCCATGCCTCCACTCTCGCTGTCGTTTTACCATCGTCATCGCTTCAAAAACGTCATCCCACTGCTAAAGAAAACCTGTCCCGTGGTATGAAGTTGATATTATCGTTGACACACTGTTTAGCAACGATGCATATAGGGGCCGGGTGATACCCACCATTAGCAAAGTGTTTAGGTTAAGCTCGCCGACTAGTTTTCTTATGCTCAGATCTAGAACATGTCTAACTACAGGAGTGAAACCAGTTTTCAGGACAGGTAACTGCATATAATCTCCAGAACACCATCAGCACCGTTTCGTGATAAACGTCACTAAGCCACGCCGCGATGCATATCGGCGTTCAAAGTTGATCTGCGGTACAGCGCTTCCCGGATATTTTGTTTATGACGCAGCAAAATATGACGGAGGATATTTTGCTGCGTACTTTGCTGGCTGCTTTTTTTTTTAAGGTCGCACTATTCTGAAGACTTGCATTAATGAATGTGACATGAAAACCAAGCGGCTTTAATTAAGTTTTCGTGAAGGGTTCCACAAACATCAATTGCCTAAGTGCTGTAAGACACCAACATGCGACGAAGTCTTTAGAGCAGTACGGATAAAAAATGGGTATATCAATTGAAACTTAAGGCGCATTTGGCTTCGTGGCTAGTATAATAAAAAGGCCCTAATAAATTCATCGAGCATTCACTTTAGTAGACGCAAACGACAGTGGCTTCACGTTATCCTTCTACGCGCTCAATCGCAAAAACAACGTTAATAGCGTCGGCAAAGTTTCTTATGAAGCCCTAACCGCGGAAAAGCTGTAGCATCGGCCTATATTGGGATCTAGCTCAAGGAAATCCCTTGCTTCGCAACAGTAGTTTTGTTTGTTAGATGTCAGAATACTGCAGCGTCAACTGGCGCCGTGTTTGGGTGCTTCCGCCGTTTGTCCTGCATCATCCAGCCCGGAGTTTGTGCAGGAGTGAATGAATCCGCACAAGCAGTCAGCTTAAACTGTGTGTATAGCGGCCATAGAATCCACAAACACTGGCGAGTCCCTGAACTGCTGTCTGTTAACTTCTGAAGTATTTGTTATGATAGAAAGGATGATAGGTCGGCCTGAATCAATGTTCTGACTTGCTACTCGGCGTTGGGGGAAGGGGAAAGGGTGTAGAAAGAAAGAATAGAGAAGACGTTGATTATAAGGATGAAGGTGGTGATGAAAATCTTGCACGCTCTAAGACTCTTCAAAGTCTCTTGTCCAGTCCGCTTCGCACAATCAGGCTGATGAAACGATCAGGCGAAGGTCCCAATGGACCCTTTCAGTTATTGATCCAACACCAAAATTTGACAAGATATCGGTGAGCGATTTTCTCTGTTCATCAAATCGCGGTCAGATGCACAAGAGGTGTTCTGTCGTCTCAGGAATACCGCAATCCTCACAATTCGGACTGTCCGCCCGGTCTATGAGATGTAGGTAGCGTCGGGTGAAGGCCACACCTAATTGTAATCTGTGCAGAGTAACTTCTGAAGCCTCTGCTATAGTAAATTGCACAGTTACTTAGAAGCCCTTGTGGGCCAGGCGAACACAGCCTCCAGTGGAGTCACAGTGGGTCGGTGTACCGAAGGCTATGTCCGTAAACGCTCAAAATATCCCCATTGTGGGTAAATTCGTCGAGGTGCAACTTCGCAGATTGAGTTACACCTGCCTTGGTATAGTGGCCGCACAACGCACCAACCGGCGGAAAGGTCACATCGCAATGTTTAACGGTATTCGCGTAAACAGCAGAGACGAGTGAACCGCCTTGAAACATCGGCATCCGTCTTTCGATGTGCACGTGAAAATTATTTCCGAGTCTAAATATTCGTTTTCAGCTCTTGCTGCATGAGATGTCTTCCTATGAAGAATTTCCACAATTTTGGTAAATATTTCTTTTTTCTGTGTGTGAAGCGATCTCGAAGATGCAATGAAAACAGAGCTGATGCCGGAAATGGTGCAATCCGTGGTCACGTGCGTTGGAGAGCTGGGAAAGGCTGGGCATACATCAAAAAAGGAAGCATTGAGGAAGTGTGGTATTTGCACCTGTATCATGGAACAGCGGCACATTCTGAAAGCCAATAAGTGCCTCGCCGGACTGATACAGCAAAACGTGATGTAGAACACATGTAGTTCGTATGCGGGTTATAGCGAAGCCAAGTTAACTGATGCAAGAAGAATATGAGCAGCATTTATTTGAACCGTTTCAGGAAACCCTTGCTTGTTTGAAAGATCCCGACAAGTGTGCTGGATCTACTACTTCTTTTTGTACTTGTCAAGAACTTTAGAACTATGCTAACAGCTATCTTCTAGTCTGGTTTTTACTAGTGCTCGTCACGTTGAATAAATGAAGGACAAATGAACACAATATCGAAAATGATTGCAGGAATTATATACAGTTTAATTGCATCCGTTTCTGTACAACATGCGTGCTATTTCTTTGTACATTTTCTCTATTGTGGATACAGCCTGAATCGAAAACAAGCACAGTTTGATCACGTGGTTAGCACCCAAAAATTCAATACTTCAAGGCGGTGTTGGGTGCAGATAAACAGAGTGACAGTGCCGTATCAGAGAGTACGCCTTCTTACAACGCTACTGCAATAGACATCGCATTTGCTGGCACTTACAGCAGAGGAATGAACCAAGTCATTTTTCTTATTTCACTCTTACTAGAGGTTAAATTTATTGCTAACAAAAAAAATTATTACCTTAAAAGGTTTTGTTGCACCTACCAATAAAATTCACAATGGATTGAGTTGTGCAGTTCCTCTTCGTTGTGTTTGAGGGACCCTAGATATCGTTGGTGGGGTAAATGAGAAGGCAAAGCTGTTTGCTTGAAGACCCGACTTTTACTAGCTGGTATTCCATCGGATCTAACTCTGAAGTGTACAAGGCATCAAAACAGTGCATTGCTATCATTTTAGGGACGGTTCTTGCATAATACGTTAAGTTCTACAGCAACGCCTTCTAGCTGCCACAAATATCTCCGAAACCTATTCGCTAGGCTTCATCAGTGTTGCGGAGGTTGTGTCTACAGTGGACGTGTTTCACGTCAGTCATTCCCTGACGGATTCAAAAAAGATAATACTTCAAAAAGTGAACCCTATTTAGAATGTTATCTGAACATCGCCACCTTATGCGAGTGCACGCCTCCGTTTTTATCCGCCGTAGTTAACAAACATCAGTGATCTTCGATTCACGATGATAACCGGGACGTGTACCAGTCGGCGATATCTTGAAGAACTTGTTGCCCCATTTCACCAGGTTCAGTGAGAAGGCTATGGTAGCAATCCTTGTACACCTGTAAGGGAAGAGTGTGTTAGCTTTTGCAGAAGCACTTAAGCTTTCTTTTCTAGTAAAGTAAAAAAATTGTGGTCGGCTTTCCATCTATGTCAGCACACATAAGACAAATATTAGAGTCCAACCAGCTTTAGTTCAGCAACGCGGACACCAAGTATGTGTTTATGTATTTGCGGCATTGTAGCTTTATTTTTGTTCTCTTTATTATCCCGTTAAATTATTTTTGCTGTAAAATAGGAATGAGATAGCCGATGTAATGCCAGCTTCAGTCCCTACAGAAATTTATAACTGAACAGAACAGAAATGAAACGCAGCTATCGTATATGGGGATCCCACTGGACTAAAGACTAGGTATTGGAGACATATTGGAGAGATTTGGAATTTAAGAGAAAGGACCACAAGCCGAATTTTAGCGTTAGGCCACGAGACTTTGTTCTTCGGCCACATACCTCAGTGAACTCTTACGCAGGCAGGGCCGCAGAAATCCTTACCTTATGAACGCGCATTTCGTACGAACACATTTGTGCCCGTGCTAATTTTGACCTGCCAAGCTAACTTGCGTGTATCGGTTACATATTGGTAGAGTTTGTACTTTCGCATTTCTTATGGATAGAGAAAGATAAATCGTTGGGGGAATACAAAAGAGGTGAAAGGCAGAGAGGTTAACCAGATTACGTGTCTGGTTGGCCACTCTGCTCAGGGGTGATGGGGTAAGGACAAAAGATGAAAGACAGATAGCAAAGAGAGGAAAGGCAGGGAGGTCAACCAGACGAGCGTCTGGTTTGCTACCCTACACTGAAGTTGAAGGAAAGGGGGAATAGAAAGAAGAAAAGATAAAGGAAGTGATGACTGCGTGCAGTAAAGCACCGTGACACCAAAGTGGAGTTCCACTGGTGGTGATCTGCGTCGATAACATCTGGGACGACCAAAGGGCCAATGATCGTTGCGCGTCAAATTGGGGTGGTGCCCGTGCTTCGTGAAGCGATTGATATACATCCAGGTCACTACGAGATCAATCGAAATGGCTAAGTTTATTCTTTACCACGCATCGAATGTGCTTAAACCGGGACGGCGACGCCCTTACAGCTTCAAACGGCCATTCTCCGACATTCGTTTGTAAATGACGTTTCTTTTCGTATTCTACAGTTCTTTCTAGCAGTATTTCTGCGTTAATAGCGTGATCTGCGTACCTTGAAGCTCTTGTCCTTGCTGGGCGCCTTCTTGAAGAAATCTTCGGAGCCAGCAAGTTCGCAGAGTTTGTCAGCAGAGCCGTGCTGAATGAGGAATGGCGTGTCGACCGAGTCGATTTTAGCCTGGAGGTCCTGCGAAAGAAAAATTTATGTATTTATTTTTTTGTTTTGTATTCTCGATGGAGTTCAGTGACCCCAGGCAATACGTTCCATAAGAAGGATGCGAAGAAAAGAGAAGGCAGATGAAGGCAGGGATATTGACCCGAAAGGCATCCCGTTCGCTACCTACGCCAGGACGCCTTAGAACGGGTCAGTTCCGACCACCTGCAGGGGAACATTAACGTGCACTCAAAGCAGGGCAAGATATGAGTGTTCTTGCATTTCGCCCACACCGCCATGTGGCGCCGGGAGGAGGTAACCGAACCCGTGAACTTGAGCTCAGCAACAAAACGGCCCTGCTGCGCACTGTGTCAGGTGATAAAATGTTTCTTCGCCCACCAACGTAGCTGGGTACAATAAGTAATGCTTAGGAAATTCAATTAGTATACAAATGACCCAATTATATTAATTAAGTTATGGCGTTTTACGTGCCAAAACCACGATATGATTGTAAGACACGCCGTAGTGTGGCACTTCGGAACGTTTTTAACCATCTGTGGTTCTTTAACGTGTACCTTAATCTACGTAGACGAGCGCTTGTTGCATTTCGACCCCCTCCCCCCCCCCTGTAATGCAGCCGCCGCGGATGGGATCGAACCCGCTAACTCGAGCTTGTCAACACGTCATAGCCACTAAGCTATATCGCGGCGGGTAAATGGCCTCATAGTGACTCATTAAAGATCATTTATAGATTGATTGATCATATAAGGCGGTGTACTAGTATGCCATGCTGAGCTCATATTTGTGCAGCAGAAGCTCATATTTGTGCAGCAGACCCAAGCCTTATACTGAGTACGGTTGATGAAAATAGCACGATACTTTAGTTAGCAACCTTGATATGCGCAAACAGTGATGATAAAAAGAAAATACACGCCCAAGAGGGGCTCGCAGCTCATTTTTAACTACTTTGCATGGGTACCCCGTTAACACTATTCGAGAACACATAAGGCCCTAGCATGACAAAGCGATAGCGTCTATGTTAGTCCAGGAGCCTGGATCAGATTCTTGACTCGTCCAAACATACAACTCGAAACAAGTAAGCATGCTACTAGAAAATCTGTCGGAGCAGCATAATTGTTTGTGCATGGAACCGGAGAATAGAAGAAAGGAAAAAAAACGTTTCTGACATTCCATATGACGCTAATGTGTCAATCCTTCATGTACTGTAAAATAACTTGCACCGTTGAAAGTTCATAAGGGTGTAAATTAATATAACATACCCTTACACCCTTTGTGGGTGTAACGGTTTAAGTTTGGTTTACATCCTTTTTTCATTTTTATGGGAATCAATTGTATTGCAATATGTGCTGAAATGAAAGCCCGTACAGTGAGCATATACTGAAACGCAATAACTGACCAGAACGCCCGTTACGCGTAATAGCATATAACCGCGACGTGCAATCGCTCGGTAGCCAGCTTCTAAGCAAGTGCACGTTTTGGAGTCTGAATTAGGCTACTGTTATACAAATGCACGAGAACCCGCGACTGAAACGACAATTGGCGCAGTTTCGCAAATGTTCGCGTTTCTACTTAGGCTGATACTACCTTCTGTTGTTTGCGTAGCTTCGTTTACAAAACGGCTACATATCAGCGGTATTACCCAATGAGCTAGCCCGCTAAATTTAGCCGGAAAAAAAAGAAAGGGCCGGGCGAGTGGCGGGAGTGACCTTGAACAAAAGCCCACACGGCTTTATGTTTTTCCAATCACAATTTCACAAGTCCTGTTTGCCGTAAGTTGTACAAAAATTGACAAGTTCTAATCTCTAGGCAGTATGCGTCTCTACTTTTTATCTTAAACCGTAAAAGGATACCTTTCTGTAGGTCGAAACGAAACACGCTTTTTTTTTTTTTTGCCGTAGTAGGCTGATAAGGCTCGTGATCAGAAGTTTCTTGGGGCCGCGGACTCGCCGCTGTTATCACGCACACGCACGGTACGATGCAAAATCAGTGACTACGACTACGCTCGTTTGAACGTCAATAACCTTGAGCGAAGCTGAAGCCCAAGCACTATAGGCAACGACAGAAGAAGCCGTGCAACCGGCTGAGGCGCATGCTTTTCCGGGTTCTTGCGATCAGCGCGTCTTGCATCAGAGGTAGGTTGCCCAAGACAGAACGAGATACACGCTCCAGCCCCCCCACCAAACTGTACGTGCAATCGTTTTCTTGCTCCAGGCCACTATAAAAGCGCAAGCGTGGGGGACGTTAAAAGCACGTTTTGGTACTTATGCAAATCACCATAACTGTTCTCACTTTGCGCAACTTCCTAACGGATGTGATTAGAAGGAAATTTGCTTTAGGATTAAAATTTCAAATTGTATAACGGCTGATGAAATTTGTAAATTTTGAAGAGGTTCGTTGCATTCGAAGGAAAACGATAAAAAAGACCAACTCTAGGGTGTAAATTTTTTTTTAATTTAGACTATCAGCTTCTTTTTTCTATAATACGTGAAAAATCTCAAAATGCAAAAGAAAAAGAAAACCAGTATGAAGTATATTGTCGAGTTTACGAATCTAATTCAGCAATAAAAAATATCATAATTCTGCTATCTGCACATCTTGAGCTTTCTAAAGGAGACAAATTTGGTGTACCATGAACTTTTCTGCAAGAATAGAACTAGGACTTTTGCAAAGCACTCGTAAACGCTGTAGCGGCTTCACCTGAGCTGTAAACCTCTCGTCAAGTTTGTTCGTTTCAAGTGTTAACGGGTAGTTTGCAGCACTGCGATATCAGTTTTGGGTGCAGAATTACGGATATCTAAACTTAGTGCTTGAATTTCTCTAACTTACCAAATTGCGGCACTCTTTATATTAAAATATTGGCGCCATAAAAAAACAAGCATTTTGGGTTCCTCCTTAAGGGCAGCAAATTTCATTCAAATCGGCATAGTGGTTCTTCAGTAAAACCCTTCCTGCGTATAAGAGTGAGTGAGTAAAGACTTTATTTGAAAACAAGGTATTGACGGATGACCTTGTTGTTAAGCAGCCACGGGCATCTGGGCCCGGGCGGCTTCTTCAGCTTTCTTGATGACCTTGGCCTGCAGGTCAAGGTCGGAGCTGAGCAACACGGCCTCCCACTGCTCAGTATTACTTATTTCGTTATTTGTGTGATTTTCGGCTGGGCACGACCACATAACAAGGAACAGAAGCGCTTTTTTCTTACAATGGTTACATGTATTAGGGTATTGGTCCGGGTAGTAGTGGTGATAGGCTACGGGGTTGGGCTAGGTGTTTGAAGTCGTCTCCAAGCTACTTCTTGTCGCTTGTTAAGCGATTTGTGTGCTGGCGGGTACACTGCCCTGGCTAACCTATAGTGCTGAGTTATTTTCTGGTAACTGAACATTCGATAAGACTTTTTTTTTTCACTTGGTTGCCACGCGGCATAATGGCATAATGTAGTTATGTATAAGCATGCAGGCCCGTTATTTATTTCAGTAGAAAATCTGAGTTCGCCCTGAGCTAATGATTCCTCATAACATACTTGGTTTCGTTTACTTTACTGGAAAAGAATTTTTTAATTGGGTTTTACGTGCCAAAAGCATGATCCGATTATGAGGCGCGCCGCAGTGGGAGACTACGGAAATTTAGACCACCTAGGGTTCTTAACCGTGCACCTAAATCTAAATACACGCATGTGTTTCTGCATTTCGCCCCCATAGAAATGCGGCCGCCATGGCCGGGATTCGATACCGCGACCTCGTGCTTAGCAGCCCAGTACCATAGCCACTAAGCAACCACGGTGGGTAGAACTCAAATTCGGACTGGTTGGTTGGTTGGTTGGTTGCTGGTTATTCATGATGGTCAAATACCAGCGCGTAAAAAAAAGGGCGAACGTGTGGACCGACATAAAAAGCGCTGTGTGTTCCTTTGCTTAGGTAATTGACGAAAACCGAAACAAAGAAAACGGAAAAATGCGGGTACCGTATCTGAAATTCCTAAAACAAACCTTGGCAGATTTACCCCTGCACTGAATGTCGTTGCACAAGACTTCTACACAGCGAATATCAAATCAGATAGGCAACATTTAACTGTTGCACGAGATGACTGCACCTTCTGGCATGCGGATCAAGCCACATTTACGGAAGAGCTGCAGCAAGTTGCTGTTGGAAGATCTCCGAACGGGTGATTCCAGCGCTTTGCGCGGTATCAGCCAGCCGACGAACTCCGAGGTCATGAAGTCCCTTCCAAGTTCGGGCTACCCTGCCTGCGGCAGATGTTTGTTTTCTGATGAGCGATGAGAATCCAGCGGTACGTTATGCCGAAGGAGGTAAAATTGAGACGTCTTAGGCCAACCCTGAAGCGAAGGTAAAATTTGTGTGTCTGCCAAGTTTTAGTATCTGATTATGTGGAACAAAGATGTCGGCATCGTCATTAGAGTACATTGATCCCGCTAGTACTGGATGCAACAACTACATTGAGGTACAGGGTTGCACATATTTTGACCAGGCTCATCCAGGGGTATAGTCCGAGCACAGAGCAACATATGCAGATGCTGTCTCCTTTATATTCAAGAAAATGTAAAGAGAGAAACGTATATGGTGAAATTCAGTTAGTAAAAACTACCAAGTTACGAAGCAATAGGTAGATGACGCAACACGGGATAATTGCTAAGGCAAGGCACACTAAATGTGTCGGACTGCGGTGCTATATCTGCACGCGCTGCAGTGCTGTGGGCGCTGTCCTTTCTAAGTATCCTCTACAGTATGTCTTACGCTAAAGCTCTCAAAAGTAAAAAAAAAAGCTATTTACTAACATTCTGCTAATACCGTAGAATAAACCCACAATATTTAACCCTTTCTCACGCGTCATCCCTAACGTACTCTCGGTTCACTGCAAATTTAAACACGGTGCTGTTTTTTTCCCAGGACACCTGCAAAAAGCACGCATATTATAACCCTTAGGAGCGCTTCCAGTCGCACTATGAATTTCCGCTTAAAACACTGGTTATTTTGATACCACTAACGCGGTATTGCATGGTGTACGAAAGCAGAGCGAACTCACACACCTGGAGAGCGTTCAGCATGGCCGCGGCCCAACCGACGCGTACGCTGCCGTGGTATCGCAGTGGGTCGTTGGTCATCCAGGCCACGGTTTCCGGGTCCTTGGACACCAGGGACAGGTCCAGGTTGCCGATGGGAAGGGTGGGCACCACTCGACCAAGGATGCGAGCCAGGGTCATCTGGTGTTGGCGTAGTGAGGCGGGAGACTAACGTTAGCAACAGTCGGAAGTGTGGCACACTCATTCGTTCTTCGCGGCAGCTAAGCGTTGCTTTATAAGTTAATTTTGCTCGATCCGCCTACAGGCTGTATTGATTCACCAGCACGCGCCCTCAGAACACGTACCATCGTGGACGAGCTAAATGCGAACCAATTAGGGTTAACCAGAAGGCGTCATTTCTTTTCCACTTTGTGGTCCTCGCGTGTCGGTCATCGTGATTTCGACTTGCACCCATAGTTTTAGATATTCAACATTATTTCAACGGACTTTCAACCTCATTTCAACAGGCTTTCAGCAACAGAGTAGGAATACGAATTCGATCTCTTGTCGTATTAGTTGTAAGAGGCTGGTGCTCCGTGCTTTATATTTTCCTGTTCGCGATCTCGTGGCCTCCAATTCTACAATCAATAAAACTGGTTCGACATATGGGCCACACGTTCCCGCATGCAGTCATGTTATGCTGCTGCAGTAAGCCAACTGTAGTCACGGTGAGGTGCTTCATGCGTATGTTATGGACTAGCAACTGTACTCTCTCATGTCTAATGCCACGGATACGCTAACGAGGATGCCCTGCCGACTTACTGAAAGCGAGGCTTGGCACAGGCAGAGCGATTCCGAGAACAAACCGGCCCTACCATTAAGTCCTTCTTTCGGTCGTTCGATTATTGGGTGTCAAATGCGGACTATAATTGCGCACGCCCAGCCGATAAAGGACTGAAACTTCTCTTCGAAGGCACCGCTTAAGTAAAGGTTGCGCCATCTGCATATGTAAATATCGTCTTCCACTGAACCCTTCAGGAAAACGATCACGCAGCTTTGGTAATGGTTAAGAGCAGTTAACGTCGTCTGCCTTGCCATGAACTGGTCTCTCATCCCCAGATCTCATCGAACATGACTCGTATATACGTGATTTAACGCTTTATTTCGCATGCAAAAGCGACCGCTATACGATTGAAGCGATGCCGCAATCGAATCGCGAATGCATTGACCGCTAATGTTTTCTGACAGCTAGCGCCGAGGCAGCACGTGTGATATGGTCAAGGAAGCTATAGATTATCCTACGTTTCACCTGTCGCTCGGTACAAGGACAGAGAGATTGATTCACGGGGAAGAGGAGAGCCTGCGCTGAACGAATGCACTCTGGTTGTCCAGCGCGCGGCTGACTCCTAAACGTCGGTCAGCAGAGTGGGGTAGGAGCATAACGAACGGAAAGATGAGAGACGGGAAGAAAGTGTGCACAGAGCTGATATTTATCTGCTGCGGCATAAGATGCTCTGCGAATGATTTCGTAATATTCTATTTGGTGACCGTTTTATTATTGTCAGATGCATTTTTTGACACAACGTTGAGTGAACGGTCCTTAGTCAACTGAGAATGTACGGTCGACAACAAAAGCTTACGGGACATTGGTTCCACGACAAGCGAATTGCTGCTCTGTTTAGGCATGCGCTTCTAATTTAATGGATCACTGTATGTGATCGGCCGCTACACATTCAAACTTTGTATTGAAGGTTATGTGCTGTGGCTTCGCAGGAATTCGGCTTTTTTTAGCAAACCCCATCTCCCGTAAACCTCTGTGTCCGACCGTACATCTGCACAGGTTTATCGACCGACGCAAAGGTTAGTAAGATGGACCTGGACATCATTAACAAGACTAAATACGTTAAGTAATCAAACTTCACACACATTGCGGCTTAACGCTCGTTCGCACAGAAAAGAATCAGTGCGCTCTTATCCGATACAACAATAGTCAGTGATAAATTCAGAATGAATTGTCAAATGCACCGCAGTCCAACTCAAAGAATCTGTATAGATGTGCCGGCCAATCAGATTTGCAGATTTGCGTGACGTTCTACCGCAGGCGAACTTGTTTAAAGGGAAACATTTAAAGGGAAACATTTAAAGGGCAACTTAAGAGAAACATTGAAGCACTGTTGACTGATAGCTTTCTTTCTTTTTCTTTTCGAAACTCTACTTTCAATAATTGCTCGGGTAAGTTGTTCACGACTAGAAGAAAACGATGAAAGCCGAACTTGCATTTATATTTTTCTCATTTCACCTCGAATCCCCAGCGCCGATACGAAGGAGTGACGTCACAAATTTCTGAAGAATTTTGTCGTACTTTGGTGGTGGTCACGGGCTCAGTTCAAGTTCTCAAAATTTTCTCAAGTCCTATCCGTGGCTTCTCTGATATGCTTCACAGTCCGTATTTACCGATAAACAATTAACTGTAGGCCCGAGCAAGCGGTGTCAACGTACGTCCATGACGTCTCGTCAACGTCGATGACGTCATGGTTGGCTGGTACCGGAATTTCAAGGCGGCGTAACGCCAGTCCAGATTTCGTGTCATCTTTTAGGACACCGAGCTTTCTCTCACAGTAGCAGTAGCTTTTCTTTTTGGCATTGTAGAAACTTAATTTCATAATATAGCTCTACTACAGTTTTGTCGCTGGCATAATCGACAAGGTTCACGCTTGAACTCGTCGCAGAAATGATAAACTCAAATTCAGCTACTCGGTCGTTTGATGCTTGGTCGTACAAACTTTAGTTTTCAGTACAGACTTATTGTCTCTTCTTCCGCGTCTGCCACCATACTCGTCTTAAGTTGCCTCAATCCACAGTCATGTACCGCAAGGCGTACTGCTGTGTTTTTCGGACAGAAATGTGGCGTCTTATTCCACCAGCCACTGTCGTTGTTCCCGCCGGGAAGGACCACAGCTAACTTACTCAGGTTTCAGTGGTCCGTGTTAGCTATAGCCTGCAGGACTTCATATTTCGGTGTCTCCTTACACAAACCCGCGCTCTCCTTAGTTACGCCCAAGAACTGCTTACCAAAGCACCAACAATCGAGCGACGTGCGAAATACGTCAATCGTCACATGTGCTTTCGTGTCTTCTCCAAAGAACGCGAACTGAATCACCGGAACGTCGTTCACAAAACCAGGGAAACAAACACAGCGTGTTTAAGTATATACACTTCAGCACGTCACGCAAGCACCAACATGCATCGACGGAAGTGCCCCGTCATTCCAGGTGCTTCACTTTGGCCTCTTGGGACGACACGCATGTTCCCGGCCAGACGGTTTGCCGTCAAAAAAAAATTTGGATTTCGTCCTGCTTTCGGGTGTCGATCATTTAGCTGCGATCACCACCACCACCACCACCACCACCACCACCACCACCACCACCACCACCACCACCACCACCACCACCACCACCAGGCCACAGATTCACATGCCGACGCACCTTGAGCCAAGTACCCTGCTCCTTGTCGATGGCTAAGAGCGGTGCCATCATTATGACGCCCGCAATGTCCTTGGGTCTCCTTTCGGCCGCCAGGGCGACTAGTAAGCCTCCCTGTGGAGAGAAGCACATAACGTCTGAACAAAAAGCGGTGTCGTTACCTTGGTCCAGCTGCACTGCACGGGGTCCAGCCACACGGCCGGGGCGTTCAGCACCATGCCGGCGAATTCGTCTGGACGCTCCAGGGCGCTCCTGGCACACACCGTGCCACCCTTGTATCGGCGAGTGCGGTTCCAGGGCGCGCCGGGAGATGGCGTTGTTAGTAAGACGGGCACGCAGTGATGCAGAGAGTTAGTACGACAATGATTAGTCGGGGAGACGAAGCAGCCTGATGAGCATTAATTATACATATAAATAGTGGAGATATGTTACAGGTGAATCAGCATTCGCACTCCGGGAAGGCGACGACTGTCAGTGAAATTCAAAGAATAACGGAAACCCGTCAGGTATAGTAGTGATACACGAGACACCATGGAGAACGAAGGGAACCGAGTGGTTAGATTTTGTTAATCGTGACCGCACAAAGCCAACAGACAGTGAAGACAAGGAAAGCCTCGGGCAAATTAACTGTCGTAGAAATCGGAATGTAGAAAATAATGAAGAAAAGCGAAATGAAGGTGGACAAAAAGGTAACTTGTCGCCGGTGGGAGCCGAACCCATAACCCTCGCATTACGCGTGCGTTGCGCTACCAATCGCGCCAAAGTTATCTTTACGTCCACTTTCGTTTCCCTTCATTATTTTCTACATTTCAGTTTCAACCACAGGTAATTTCCCCAATGCTTTTGGCTTCATTGTCTGCTGTCTTTGTGTAGCCATGATATGAAGAGATTACACGGAATAGGGGTTTTCGAAAGGGAAATAAGAGTTAGTAGGGTCTAGTTTTTCTTTGCTGTTGAACATGGTTAACGCGTGTGAACCTAAAAGTTAACCCTGTTTACTTTCGTTTCCGGCGTTAGCTTTAAAGTAAAGACGATTCTAGGGTTAACTGCTACAAAGTATAAGCCTCTGTTACTTCTCCATATATCCCCAACTCCGCCCGGCGGACTTATTGAATTGCCGCTTAGGGATGGAATGTTACAGGGGAAAATGAAATCGATGTTGGCAGGCGCCAAAAAAAGAAGCTCAGTTTAGGAAACAAGCTTTAAAGTTAAACTCTTGCTGACAGGTGTGCTCCGAGCATCGAAGACTAACATACGCACAATTTATATATATATATATATATATATATATATATATATATATATATAAAATCGGAGCATGTGAATGCCCGAACTCATCACTAGTGGCAAAAATAAATCGGCGTTATATCTTGCAACATTTTTCGCGAAAATCAGTTCAAAAAAAGCACGAGAAAATGCAAAGCAGGTGAGTAAAGCTGAAAGTATTTGTAAGCCCGCAGAATATATAAGAGCAGCGTCTGAGTTTTGACTCGTGATAAAGACAAACGCAGTTATGAAAAAAAAAACGCAGAGCTAGACCTAGCGAAAGTCGCGATTATTGAACCTCGCGCCCCAGTTTCCAGCACCAACAGAGATACAAAGAAAGAAATCATATCTTAACGCCACGTCTGACGACGGTGGGTAACCCGAAGATTCAACAGCGTGAACGAAAGGAACAGCTGACGAAATCTGTCGCAAGGAGCCGCACTCGACAGTTTCGATCTGTCACCCGCCGTAGCTTAATAACATCGAGTTGGCAGCGGAACGGAAAGGGCGCGCCGGAGGAGGGGAGAGGCGGGGAAAGTAGTTTTGGAGGGGCACACAACCTGTCGTCTGTTTCGAAAAGCAAGCAACCTTTCTCGCTTGTTGACACCCCGCGTATGGTGTTTGTACGCAGAACGTGGTCGTTGTGTGCGTTGTTTCGACAAAAACTGTCATGCCCTCAAGGCGACGCGAAGCAGACGAAAAATGACGCGTGAAAGTCTGCTCCGCGACGGGCGTCAAAACGGAATTGGTTTGAAGCGAACAAAAAACGCCGCCAGCGACCTTCGTCGAGATGTGTGACCTGCGTGGTAAAGTTGCAGAAGCACAAATTCCGAAAGCGCCTCCAGCTAGGAAGCGGCGGAAACAACGCGGGGGCCTTCTGCAAGGTGGTCACTGTTCTTTTCTGCAGTCTGCGAACGTTAAACAAGAAAGCAAAACCTCGGCAGACCGCCTGTCTCTTTCTGGCATCGCCGTTTTGTTGTGGCCTGTTGTGACCTGTACATTTCTAAGGTGCCGTCGTCCTCTTTGAACCACGATGTGCACTGGGATGACAGCTTCGATATGAACATGGGTTAAGGTGGCTTGTTCATCTCAGGTTGCTCGGTGCTAAACGCTGTTTACCCGGTGTGCTGATGGTCCTTGTCCCGATGTTTAGTTTCGTTACTGGAAACACGCACCATCTAAGCGAATCAAACGGATAATTTCGCGTTGTCGTTAGCATTCAAATGCCGCAGCAAAGGGCTGCGACCAGCGCAAATTATCAGAGCTTCTGCTTCGTCATGGCAGCTGGTTATGACAGCTTACTGCGTACAGTGTTACGATATCAAAAATATAGGTGTGCGAAAGTGTTAACAGTACATGCAGGTTCTCACAGAAAAAGAACGGAAGTACACTTTCGAGTATATCAAAACAAACGCATATATATATATATATATATATAAAATAACACAACATTGACAAATGTACAATTTCAGAAACTTTCACGCTTCGCGAATATGTAGGAGGTACCCTGTTATGCCAAAGAGACTTCGAATACTTAAATGAACATAAGCAGATACAGAAAGAGACAGACAGAGAGAGAGAGAGAGGATAGGCAGGGAGGTCAACCAGACGAGCGTCCGGTTGGTTACCCTGCTTTGGGGGTGAGGGAAAAGTGAATAGAAAAGGAGGCAGAGAAGGAGGCACTACAAGAAACATTATTTCACACCGAGGATGTCAACTAGAAGGCCGTGCAGCGGTTATTTAAGACATCTGGGAACACTACACTCGTTCAATCTCACGTATCTCATGTGTACGCTACCGAGAAAGCGTCGGACAGGCGCCGCAAGAACCAGCTTTTCGACCTAGTAAGCAGACCTCGATGCTTCTGACAGCCCATTGAACTCTAATCTGACGCCACTCTAATACAGCGCTGCGTTGACGCCCATGAAATGTAGCAATGGTAAAGGAAATCTTGAAGGCACTGAGAAAAAATAAACGCATGTTGTCAGAACCGGGCTGTTGAGTGTCTCGAATGGCGTGTCTTGTCGAGCTTTTAGCAAGACAACGTCCTAGTGAGGATGTGCCAGTGACCAAAGCTAGCAAAGTTTTGCGCGGTACAAACCAAAGCGTCACCCCACGATACTCATTGGCTGCTGGCGATTTTATAAGTATCGGTTCAAAACTTTCGCGAAACAGGATCGCACTTGAACTGTGACAGTAAAAGAGTGTCACAAGAGGCGTTTTCTTTAACGCTGGAAGAGTGCAGCAAGAACGCGCGACGAGTGACCGGGTAAAGGAACCGAGGTTTTAATAGAGCCACTACCTTCCGTTTTCATATTACTCGCAAACTGGTCCGCTCTGTACTCGTTTGTGATAGGAAACAAACAAATTCGGCAGACACATTTAAGAATGCTTACGTGTGGGAATGCGAAAGCATTGCAGTCGATTTGGTGAAATTGCTTTCGCTTAGATATTCTTTCGCGTGTCATTGTGCACGTTGTAAAGGTGCATGGCGTTCCATTTGAAACGTGATAGTGGTGGTACATCTCATTTTCTACATTTATGATTCGGCGTCGAGAGTGTTGTTGTGGTTGTGGTTGTTGTGGTTGTGGTGGTGGTTATGGTTGCGGTGGTGGTTGTGGCTGTTGTAGTTGTGGTTGTGATGGCTGTTGTAGTTTCCTGTCACGTATGTGGTTCCTACACACTACGGGGGATTGGTCAAGAAATGGATTCGCAGAATGCAGTGGTGCCATTTCTTATTGAAGGATCGTTAGCGCATGACAGAACACGATGACCCGCACATCATCAAAAGTATCGCGTGAGGTTTTGCATGTAGGTAAGACATGATGTCGGGACGTGTAAGACACTGAGAAATTTGACGTCAGATCCGAGCATTTATTGACGTGTTCTTTTACTCCTTGTGCCGTCGCCCATTTTTGGTGCTGTGTTTCAGTCACGCCGCGGCCGGATTTTTGAGAAATTGGGCATATAACGCTTTCGCATTAATAAACACACCTCTGATTTCGCAATAACAAAATGTAGCAGGACTGCTTAGTGGTCGACACTGAGGAGTGGTACGTCAAGGGGGAACGGATAAGTGATACCGCAAGGTGAACAATGGTATTAAAAGCAACTCATTGTAAAAAAAAATGAAAGCGCAGGACAAATAGCACTGCTGTCTAAATCTTTTCAGATTGGCTGTTGGGTGTCTCATTAACGTCTCAGAGACGGCGCATTCCAACAGCACAAATCGGCATTGATTTCTATCAAATTCTGCAGCTCCTCCTCTGCAAATCGAAGCCCGACCCAAACAAACAAAAAAGGCACACACACGCACAAAAAAAAACGCCGCGTCATGCTATTGCTGCTCCTAGACTAAGCGCAGTCAGCAAGAAAATGAACGCAGTCCCCAACGTGGAATTTGCGGACCACTTTTATTCTATTCGAAATTGGTTCGTACTTTCCTTTTTTTTTTTTTTTTTTGTCATCGCTTCATCCAACGCAACGACAACTGAACAGAAATACTAGGTGAAAAAAAAGAGAAAACACGAAAAGCTCACGTTCCGCTGACGATGCTTTCTGCGCCATTCGATCCCCGTTTTTCTTCATTTCTCGGCACTATAGGCTGCAACCACACGAACCCGCCGCCCTTGCAACCCATCGCCCGCCCGCACCCTTGCCAAATTCCGCGAAAACTGCTACGATCGACATAAATCTATACCCGGTTCTCTCGTTACCTCTTTTTTTTTTCCTTCCGCTTTAGATTTCCAGCGACCCAATTTGATCCCGCTCTTTGATCGCGGCTTCCGTTCGTCATCATACCTGCTCTTTTATTTCATCGTGTCCTGCAAACTTTAATCTTTGTAGCATTCAGTGAGGCGTTTGCGTAACGACTGTAGCCAATATACGCCAAGCCATGGACCGTCTCAGCAAACGACAATTCAATCATGGGCGGGATTTTTTTTTTTTTCGCTAATCTTTTTGGAAGTGGAATTCATCTTTTGTGCAACCGTTTGCGCGGTGGAGTCCGTTCTTTGCTGCGGGGAACGAAATGACGGCTAGATGAGCTGTCATCCCCGCGCTATTCGGCGTTATAAATAGCTGCGTGTGAGCAGCGTGTTTTGGGCTCGTCTCTCTCTCTCTCTCTCTCTCTCTCTCTCTCTCTATTCTCGTTTTTCTTTTCTCTTTTTTTGCGGATCAGGGTTGATAATCGTGTCGGGCCTGATACTTGGAAAGGGGTTTGCATTCTCTGCTAGCATTCTCGCGTTTTTGGGACTGCAAACGTTTAACATTCATGACGATGTTATGCACAGGCTCATTACAGTTCACTGTTCGGCTGCGCTCTTGGGTGCAAGACTACAGCGCGCAAAGGATAGTCAATCGACTGACCCAGCAGCATACGGTTCTAAAGATTATTCCGTTGTTGTAGTGGTTGTTGTTGTTGTGGTTGTTGCGGTTGCTGTTATTGCTGTTGCTGTCGTTGTTGCTGTTGTTTTTCAGTCACTCCAGACGTGGTAACTGAGATGCGGGACGTTGGCTCACTTCGTTGCGCGGGAGCTGCGCCCTCTACAGCGAATTCACTGAACCTGTCGCTGCACATAATTCGAGCACATGCACTCGAAGAAAAAATTTGTGCACGTGGTGAAGCTCCAGTATTCTTTGCAATGTAAACAAGGTCGCATACTATTGGGTCCGGTTCGTTTAAATGGACGCCTCTTCGTCAATTTCATTAACACGTCAGAACTTGGGTACCTTGGCACTTTGCGACTGAAAGAGAAGCCAGTGCCGGTTGTCAGCTTGCAAAAGCTATAGAACTTGCACGGGCAATAATATCCTTCTAGTCACCCCTCTCATTGTTTTTTTTTTCTTTTTGCTGGAATGTTCGTGTTACATTTTCTATGGTGAATACAGGTGCAGGGCTCATTTCTCGCATGATTATGATCATCCAGTAAATATATCTGCCACGACTGATGACTCAGTATCATATGGCGGCTGCTTAGCGGGAAAGAGAATCAGAAAAGGGATGAGGCAGAGAGGTTAACCAGAAGATCCTTGGGAATCGCTTAAGGCTCACTCACGCTATAGGCCGACCCGACACCGATTTCGGTCTGCCTACTGTGGGCGACAGCGGTTTTTTTTTTTTTTGTTTTGTTTTTTAACCTTCGTGTCGGCGCCTCTGTCACACTGTGCGCCGACGCCAAAAATCTGCCGACGCTCGGCGGAGAGCTCGACATCGGTACAACATGACAGAGGCGCCGACGCGGAGGTAAAAAATAAAAAACGCTGTCGCCGACAGTCGGCAGACCGAAACCGGTGTCGGGTCGGCCTATAGCGTGAGTGAGCCTTTGCGGACGATTGTTTCGGGTCTTGGTTGGCCCTGTCGAAAGCGACTTCCCCCCCCCCCCTCCGAGTCCTAGCCACGGCGTAGCTCCGCGCTTCGCAGGGGAGAGAGACGCAAACATCGCGGCATCGAAGCCACCACAGCATCGCGCGTTTTGTGTTCGTGCGTTACGACACCGACCTTGTGTCGATCAGCACTTCGAGCGAGCAACGAATTGCGAAGATAAGGTGGTCTGCAGAGGTCGCACTGAAAGAGCTGTAGGCCAGCTCGTTCTGCTCACTGTTTGTGTGCGACGTTAAGGACCGGGGAATGAAATGCAACGCAAATGCAATAGGTTGCAGTTTTAATAATTGCTCGATTACTTCCGTTGGTCAGTAATTAACCACCGTAATCGAATACGTTTGTAAATGAAGTTACTGTAATCAATTACTCTTTTTTTTTCTGTAACGTGTACAAGACTCACAATTCCCCGATAACATAGCCGATGCACGCTTCCCAGGCCCACACGTGACGGGAAGCTGCTCGGGAAGATAGTGACGATTTAAGGCAAAGCTGCAGGAACAACATGCGGACGAGGAACTAAGTGCGTGTTCACGATTGTAAAAAAAAAACGCTGTGTAGCCTGTAAAAAGGCAACTAACTTGAGTTGAATAGAGCTTAAGTTACAAATATATGCCAGCGACTATACAAAGAATACGGCCGACTGCGGTGTCATCAACACTATAGGAAAGTGCGCACAACAATACAGGTGTGAAAAATAAATCAAATTTCGCAAGCAAATAGACATTGCAGTACATCTTTTTTAGCTTATGCTTTAGGATGAGTGAAAAGGCAAATTGCGGAATTTACCAACCATGGAATGCCCGAACAGGAAGACTGGCGTGCCCGGGAACTTCTGTTTGACCAAGTCGACGTGTGTCAAGATGTCGTCCACGTAGATGTCGGCCGACTTGACGATGCCTCGCGGACCGTCGCTTTTGCCGTGGCCAACTGCAAACGCACATTGGAGAGAATCGCACTTCCTGAAAGTTATCGCTGTCGCGCGGCCATAATTTCTCATTAGCACCGCATGATAAGTGTTTCCTGGTAAACCCCCATGGATGGATAACATCTGGGCAGTGTCATACAAACCGGCTCTGCAACGTCACCGAGGTATACGGTGGCTCTTACAGAACCACGCGAACCGCTAAGACGGGCGTGCATTAATTAACCCGATGCAAATTAACAGCGTTGCGAAGTCTAACCACGAGAGGCTATCTACTACGGCAACTTTTACGCTTGGAATGCGCCGTCGCCAATAAGGAAGTTAATTTGCGCATTCGAAACCACACTGCACCTGCACTTCACTCGGCCGATGTATCACGCAGAGCTGCTGGAAAGATTCAGTAAGTGCTTGTACGCTAATACATCTGCCGTAAACTGAAGCGCGTTGTAACGTTCCTCTGTTGTTTAAGATTTTGAAGAAATTATCGATGTCAAATCGCTTAAGAAACGCGAGATGAAAAAAAAAAAAAACTCAGCTCAAATGCGCGCAGTGCTTGCGCCACTTCACCGGTTATGCGTCGTGTACTTCTAATCCTTCGCGTCACCTACACGCTATCCTTAGTTTTTTTTTTTTTTATTTCTTGCCCTTTCTTCAAAGTCGACGTGCCTACTTGCGTATCGCCGGGCTAGTTATTCGTTAGCAGCTCTTTACTATACAGCGATCTAAGAATGGTCGTACTTTACTGTCGTCTCATGACTGCCCTAATTTCACTAGCACATTTTTTTATATTTTTTTTAAAGCGAAAGCTTTTAAAGCCGCGAACTTGCGATTTCGCCGTGGCCGTGCTCCGAGGAGGCACATGACGTCACACCGCGTTCCTCGTCGTTGCGCTCGCCTCCGCTCGCTTTGCCAGCTGCGTCGCATGCCTGATAACATGTCGGATTGAAAAAGGAGAGCTCGCGTGCGCCGCAACCACAGTTGAGGCGGCAGTATGGACGGCGACAATTCTGATAAGCAGGAGGAGGCCTGGAATCGGCACCGGAACGGGATGAAGAAGCGAATCGCCCAGTAAACAGACGAACAGCGCGCCGAACGACTGGCTAAACGCCGCAAAACAGCTAGACAACCAGACTAACCTGCACTTGCAATCAAGATTAACCAAGGCTAACCATGCTATGCCTTAGCTTTCGCTACGTATATCCTGGCATAGCCGAGCTAAGCGACTGCCAAGTTTTGCAATACACGATGTGATTGCTTGCAACACACAACGATTTCCATTATGTGGAAGCCCGGAAAGATTCAAACATATGCCTTACCCCAAGGCATATGTAAGAGCTCGCGAGCTGTAAGAGCCTTGTAAGAGCTCGCGATACCGAATGGCCATTTGACGGTGGCAAAGACAACACCCACGCCGATGCTGTTCTGGGCGCTGAATGTCAGAATTTGCCTCTCAAATTCATCAAATACCTTTCATTACAAGGAGCTTCTCGTGTCTCGCTTCCGTAAATGGCTCGGACACGCGCGGAATTACCTTCTATAGCATACGTCATCGACCGATCGAGGCAGGACACCGCACATTGTAACATCTTCGCCAGCCTATATTTGGTAATCTGCATGTACGCTCATGGCAATCATTTCTAAGTAAAGGACGACCTACTTCTGCCGCATAAGCTCGGGCTTGACGCAAAACCGGAGATGTCGCACGCCCGACCGCGGGAAGACAAAGCTGGCACCATCGATTAAACGTATGTTCTGCGAGACCAATGGAGTATGCAGGGGGAAGCTTCGCTTCGCATTTCATTTTCAGCGACAAGCTATGCATGCAAAAAAAAAAAGTGAGCGACCAGCATATCACTAAAACAAGCATTTCAGAGCTTGCATAATAACTTTACAAGTGTGTGAAACTGGTTTCTCTCGGGATCAGCACTCAACAGCGCCGATACCGGCGGTTGTCTACAGTGTGATTATATGCTTACGTGCGAACAATTGACAAATTTGTAATTTGTCAATTGTTTTTACGTAAGCCTAAAATCGCGTTGTAAACGACCCCCGGTGTCGGTGCGATTGAGTACTGCACTTTATTACAAGCCGTGCAGTTTTAACTGCACTCCCAAACAAAATTGCACCCTACTTACTTACTTGCACCCTACGGCACCCTACTTACTACTAAATTGCACCCTCCTTACAACTAAATTGCACCCTACTTAATTATCTTACTGCTACTGCCATAGCAGTAAGATGATTGGGCTGGGTGATACAGAGCACGCACGCTGGATTAACTAACGCAAACGAATTCAGGCTGTCGAAAATAGATGAAAACGAACGGCCCCACTACAGTGTTGTACGCCGGCCGTCACTCCAGTATATTGGACGACGTCTGTAGTAAGTAACTTACGAGGACAGAGGGAGAGAAAAATAAAAACGTTAAAATATAGAGGAACTGCAGGTCGTTCCTCATGAACGACGGGCCTCCGTCTTTTTACGGCAGTATACCTGGGCCCCGGTACAGAGTACAATCTAACTGGCGAGCTTTTTTTTTTTTTTTGTATACTTCACATCTTCCGCGTGTCTTCACTTCCACAAGTTCTCAGCGAAGTCATGCGATATCGGAGAGTCGCAGCTCTACTTTTAATGCTCTCCCTACGCACCAGCGCACACCCACCGCGTAAGTATTTGCATCAACGGCTCTGGATGAAAGTGCAGCACAAGAGAGGTGCACGTGTAGGAAGTGTCGGAGAGATCGCAAGCCCTGGCCGAGAGAAGAGAGGGGGGGGGGATCATGTGTTATGGCGTCTCGCTCTCGCAAGATCAGCCGAGTCGACGCGGGTTCGAGAGAGCGACGGCGTCACCGCCTCCTCGCACACCTCATCGGCGAGGGCAAAGGGCATCGTAAAAACGCTACGCGGTAACAGCGTCACGTGGTGGAATGCACGCAGCGTCGACCTTCAACAGCGGTCACCGCAAAGCCTTACGCCGGTGTGTAAGAAAAAGGATCCTCGTGCGGCTCGATCCGCTGGCGTGGTTCCAGACACCGGCCACGGGAAGCTTGGCCACTGTCGTTTCCTCCTAACGGCGATTTCGTCACTTCGGTTGCCGGCGGCGTCAGCGCGTGTCTGCGATCATGTCAATTACGCGACATGCTAATTGCTGACGAAAGATAACGCGCCGCATAGCCTGGCCGTGTGTGTGTGTGTGGACCGTAAGCCGCTATGGGAGCAGGTGAAGTGTACCATGCGGCCAAAAGAAAAAAACTCAGTGCCCTTCCACTCTGTGAAGAAGGATGACCAGCGAAGCTCTGTATGTGGGACCCTTAATGGCGAACTGCACCTCCAACGCGGATCGGGCCGGTGTTGCACTATCTCCAGGATCGGCGCACGTATGCGGAGGTTTTTTTCTTTTTTTGCTTACGACACGAAAATTTTCTTGGACGGTAGAGGTATACAGCTTCGCTGTAAAAGAAGAGGACAGAGAAGTGGGTGTTGGGGGGGAGGAGGGGGAGGAGTAACGAACAATGTGCAAGTGTACCTCTCTTACTTTTGGGTAAGAAACATCGCGCGCGCTTCAGTCTACCGTGCGCATCCATGCATGTCGACAAATATTTCTTTCTTCTTTTTTCTTTTTTTTTTTTTTTTTTTTTTTTGTACGCCCATTCCTCGGCTCTGTTGTGATGTCAAGATACCATCAACTGCATGATGGTCCAGATTGAAGACAACAGCAACAACAACTCCGGGTTGTTGGAATCGCTGCTATATTAATTAGCTCTGCAATTTGCTTGACTGTAAACGCCGGTATCTTTCTGCGTTTGTCTAGGCGTTTCAAGAAAAAAGATTTCAGTGGTTGCCCCACTAAGATGTCCATCGGTTCCATATTATCCTGAGCCTGTCTCTCGCAACAGTCCCATGGCGCCCCGCGAAATTTCATGACATGGCATATCATCATCAGCAGCAGCAGAAGCAGGAGCCGCCTATTTGACTGCAGGACGGAGGTCTCTCCCATTGATCTCCAATTACCGTTGTTTACCGGCGCACGACATATATGCATCCTTAAAAGCGGCCGGGCTCGGGTTAGTTCCTCTAACAGCAAGAAGTGGTTCTTTCGCTCAGCGGTGTTGGTAGGGATGTACAGTCTCCTGCAAAAGTTTACGGGGCACGGGTTTCACAAAAAAATTAAGGCGTAGCGCTTCTAATTGAATGGGTCACAGTGTAGTTCGCAAGAACTGCTACGGATCAAAGCTTTTAATTAGAGGCCACGGGCACAGGCTTCGCGGCAACTTGGCTCTTTCGCAAATCCCGCGTGTCTCGTAAACGTTTGCGGGTGACTGTACCTACTTGAATCACTAGACACGACCATCCATCTCGGTTGGCGTCACAGCTAGAACGGTTTAACCCATCCGGCGTGCAGGATGTGGGATTACAGGGCACGCGAGCCAGAAGTGCCCCGCCAGGCTAGTTTCCGCGAGAAACTTAAGAGGCTGTAGCACGTACGGGCTTTCATCGCTTCTGTTCATCCGTTGGCCGGTGCGTGCAAACGTATCCATGTCGCCTCGCGCGCCGCATTGAATCCAGGTCGCGGCACAAGGAAACATGTGCGTGCTTTCGTGGCTCGCGACATTTGCATGGGCGCCCATTAGCGTAGTCACGGTTAGGGAATACGCAGTGCACGTATGCCGCCAGATGAAAGCAGAACCGTGAAAGGCTTGCTTAGTTTAGGTCAGAGGGCCATACCAATTCTACAGCGTTGAGCCGATAATGTGACCAGTCCCGCACTGCGGTCCGTAGTGGAAACGTTACTCTGCGTGTATGCACTGCTAAAGAGTCGATGAGGAGATTTGAAAGAAGCTAACCGGATATGTAGCTCGCTCTCGGCGACGAATTCCCGAGGCCACGGTACACTTTGTCTTCGTGGCACTCATGTTTATTTGAGGGGGGAAGGGGGGGGGGGGGGTAAAAGCAACGCTGGTATCTTTAGGACTTGCGTCTCATCAGTTCACCAAGGAGACCCCCAAGGAGACCCTGTATGGGTACACGTCACTGAATAGTCGGGGCATGTCTTGCCAAAGACCGTGAACGTGGGTCCTTCCGATGATAATCGAGCGACACGGGCATTGAGCCTCGAAAATACTGATAAACTTTTATGTATTTGTCACAAGGCCGACTGTGAATTTTTTTTTCTCGGGAGATGGACAGACACACAGAGAAATACACACAGAGAAAGAGACGCAACCAAACACAGACACATACAGAAACAGAGAGTACCGGCTCTGACCACGTCCCTGTACTCAGTGTACACTGAGGACAGATCTGGATGTCTTGCGAAAATTACGTATGCCTGCGATCATTAATTACTGTTTTAACGAGGCGGCGACGGGCGTGAGCGTACCGTGATCGTGAGCGAACACATAGCATCCCAGCTCGACGAGCCTCCTGGCCAGTGAGTCGTAGCAGGGGACGTGGCAGTGCTCGGCGTAGCCGTGGGCCAGAAACACCAGGGCCCTGCAACGGTGACATACGGAAAGAGGGTGGGTGAGAACCTACGATCGGCATTCTCTTGACATATCAACGATGAAACAAGATAAAATTGGTGGAGTTTAACCCCACAAAGCCCAAACGCCGTTCCACACCCAGGCCGTTGCTAGTGCAATCGTACCCCTCCACTCCCCCCCCCCCCCCCAAAAAAAAAAAGAATTGGAAAGAAAAACGCTATGTTATTTGAGTTAAAGAGCGTTAGTATAGTAATTAACTCAAGATTGGTTTTCTGAGCGATCGACTGATTTTTCGCTCCAGCATGTCAAAAACATTATTGTGGACTTTGCGTTACGTTTCCCGCTCTGAAATGTACATTTTGAGGTATCAAAATCAAAAGTAACGTGCTTTGTCTTCTTGAGGTCAACGTTCCGGAACTGCATGGTGCTTTGTGAAGGACGTCGTAGTGGAGGCCGTTGCAATAACCTTAACCAACTGGCGTTTTTCTAACCTGCACATGTACGTAAGTACATGATCGTTATTTTTCTATTTTGTCCCCATCGAAATGCGGCCGCGGCGACCGGGTGTCGAATCCTCGACCTCGAGCTCCGCAATTGCATATTCCGGAAAATAGCCTTAAACACTCTTAACACAGTGTCACTCTTACAGTGTCGAACCTGAAACCTTCCCTCTCGATAACTGACGCTCTAATAAAGTGCTGACGCTCTAATGAAGTGCTGACGCTCTAACGAAGTGCTGACGCTCTAACGAAGTGCTGACGCTCTAACGAAGTGCTGACGCTCTAACGAAGTGCTGACGCTCTAACGAAGTGCTGACGTCAGGAGGTTCTCTTTCACGGTATTGTCAACATCGAGAAACTAATAGACGCGAAGTATGCAAAGATGTAGACGCTAAATGGTGGAACACTAGAGCTACAGAATGGGTGCCAAGGGAAGGAAAGCGCAGTCGAGGACGGCGGAAAATTGGGTGGGGTGACGAAATTAGGAAACGTGCAGGTGCAAATTGGAATCAACTAGCGCAAGACAGGGGGTAACTTGAAACCGCTGGGATAGGCCGTCCTGGCAATGGACATAAATATGTGATGATGAAGCAGAAGATGAAGAAGATGCCAGTGTAAACCTGAACACATGCCCGATTTGCTTTTTAGAGCTGGTAGTTCCTACCCTTGCGCTGAAATAAACATTCCATAAGCGCGATTTCTTTGTATGACAACTCCACAAAAAAAAAAAGGAGCAGCGGGTGAACTTCTGAACTTCTGACTCGCACGTTTGTAAGAATCGCTGTTACAACACGTAACTGCTCCTTTTCACAGTGGCGCAGAGTATGTAGGGTGACCAAAATGCGGCACCAGGGCTGGTATAATGAAGGGATAACTTTCAATTAAAACATTCAATTAAATGATGTGGTTTTTACGTGCCATAACCACGATCCCGTTATGACGCACGCCGTAGTGGAGGACTCCGGATTCATTTTGACCACCTGGCGGTTCTTTAACGTGCACCTAAATCTAAGTACACGGGTGTTTTTCGCATTTCGCCGCCATCGAAATGCAGCCGCCGTAGCCCGGATTTGATCCCGCGACCTCGTTCTCAACAGCGCAACACCAAAGCCACAAAGCAACCACGGTGGGCAGGGATCACCCTAGCTCCTTTCATCCCCGTTCCCCAGTATAGCAAACGGTACGGGGGCCTAGTTAATACGTTTCAGCTCCTTAGTTCAGAAGTTGTGCATGTGGATGTACATGTGCGCGCTCACACGTGCACAGACACGCACACGTCTCGTCACAAAACGAGTCCTTCGTGATAACTCAGAACCAAGAGCTTCATACGCAAACGCTCCTTTGCTTTCCATTTCTTTACGAATAGTTGGGTGTGCAACCCTAATGCTGTTTGTTTGCTTGCACCTTTCGTTTTTAGATGCAGCAACATGGGAAGGTAGGCTACGTCAGAGCCGGCAATTCCAAAAACCTAGGATCGTTACACAAGAAAAAATAGAAATAACCATCTCAAGGAACACGATACGCACATGAACACAAGCACACAAATATTCTCTCGTCTATTCTATTTGTTCTCGTGGTTTCCGTGGGATGTTGAAAACTTACTGCCCCCATTTTTTCAAGAACTAAATCTGATCGAAAGCGGTCTCGCGTGTGTTCCCAGTATAGCCGTTGCGCGAGAGGCTTTTGTGGAAAAAATAAATACGCGCTAACGCATTTCTGCTGCTGCCATCTTTCGTTAATAATCATCAACCTTAACCAAGCAGTATCGGTTCGAAGAAGTTTGCAGTACACGCCATGTCAGCGATACTGGAGGTCATCTTGGCGTCGAGCTTTCCAGTGAAGCAACACGTGAAAGAAAAAGCAAGGAACGGGACAATATGTTGCTTTTTCTTGCCGTCTTATTTGCCATATCGACCGCACGTGCCTGACCGCTCTCGCCATTCGAACGCACTTTCAAGAATCGAGGAAGCTGGCAGCAAAAACAAGAACAGCCCCCAACGGGTGCAGTGTGCGCATAACGCCCAAGCGTGTTGTGCGCATCGCCTCTCGCCAACGGCTGCCCGGGACACATTCGTGAGGCCACAACAAACGCGGACGCTGCTCACGTACACGCGCACGCGACTCTTTCGTCGGTGCCGAAGCGAGACACGCGATTCCTCGCTCCAACTCTTTCAGAGGTGACCTACCGACTACGCGCCAAGCAAACTACAAACCTGCTAGCTCGCTCGCTCACTCACCGACTGACTGCGTTATTTATTTTATTGATCTTTTTTTTTATTGTTTGAGTGGGCGTTTGATTGACTCGGTGGATTTTCGGTTGATTTGGAGGACGTTCGACTGATTCGGATGACATTCGACTGATTCGGATGACATTCGACTGATTCGGATGACGTCTCACTGATTCGGATGACGTTCAACTCATTCGGATGACGTTCAACTCATTCGGATGACGTTCAACTCATTCGGATGACGTTCAACTCATCCGGATGACGTTCAACTCATTCGGATGACGTTCGACTGATTAAGGGCCGTTCGACTTATTCGGTGGACGTTCGATTGATTCAGCGGATGCTCGATTGATTCAGCGAATGTTCGATTGATTCAGCGAATGTTCGATTGATTCAGCGGATGTTCGATTGATTCAGCGGATGTTCGATTGATTCAGCGGATGTTCGATTGATTCAGCGGATGTTCGATTGATTCAGCGGATGTTCGATTGATTCAGCGGATGTTCGATTGATTCAGCGGATGTTCGACTTTTTCTTTTGTCGGTAGCTTGATTGATAGAATGAAAAATGTCTTGAATTGCACCTTTATTGGTAGATTAATTAGTTGAGAGGTCGGTTGGTTGTCTGTCTGGCTGGTTGGCTAGCCGGTCCGCCGGTAGAGTTTCACGTCCCAAAACGACGCGTTAGAAAAGGCTGCAGCTCGGCTTCGGGTGAATTCTGACCACCTAGGATTCTTTCTGACGTGCACCCGTTGCTCAATGCACGCGTATTGCTTTTCATTTCCCCCGCCACAGTAGGGCGGGAGTCGAACCCACTACCTCGTACTAAGCAGCGAAACACACGTGTGTTTCGCTGCTTGGTACGAGGTAGTGGGTTCGACTCCCGCCCTACTGTGGCGGGGTACCGCAGCCATCGAGTTGGCACAAAGAGCGGCAAGCTACTGCGAAGCAATGTAGCGCTTAGCACCATACTAACTAAACGCCCGTGTACCACGCATTGGGAGCGCGTTAAAGAACCCCCACCCCCAATACGGCGTGCCTTATAATTATATCATGGCTACGGCACGTGTAAAACTCAATTTAACTAACTTAATTTAATACTAGCCCTATGGCGAGGAGCAGGTACTGCCGAGGAAGTACAAAGCCGGCTTCCCTAACACTGCACCGCACTACACCGTGTAGTGTGGCGCGCCAGTGATACGCGGAAAGAAAAAAGCGCGCAGTCTACGACGGAGCGATTTGCAACGCAGGACACGACATCTCGCGATGGAGAAATTGATTGCGCGTATACGCACCGGCGCACTTTCCTGGTTTGTCCTTTCTGCTTGTTAGATAGGAGGAGGAGGAAGCAGCTTCATGTCTGACAGAGGCAGCAGCAGCTGCAGCTGCATAACGATGCGAAACGCGGCCGTCCCGTTCGGTGCAGCTCAACCGAACTTGCAAGACGAGGCTATATCCGAGCGAATAACGAAGCCGAAGCGCAAGTGACGTGTTCCTGTAGGGCCCACACTATTACTTACACGACTGATGCGTAGGGTGGTTACGAAGGCTGTTCAGAGATGTATTATTAGGCGTCAACATACTTGATAATATTCTTGGTTGACTGTTAGCGATAGCCAGCGTAGCTTTAGTCAGCAAATTCTTCCCAATCGGTTGTCGGTTGAATCGGTTGTCCAATTGATTTGTTTATTGTTATGTATGGCATGGTGATGATCATGTGTGCGATTTAATCGCACAGGGACCAGGTCCGTCGAAAGAGCGCCAAGCAAGTACATGACACGCTGGCAACAAATGTCGCCGAAGATGTGTGCATCGTGCGTTCCCGCCGTCACTGCACTGAAAACGCGATGTGCGCGTATAGTTGACGTTGCTGCATTGCCTTCCGTCCCTCCCTTTTCCCTCGCCCTTCTACCTATAATTATAATTCGTACACCGTGGCTTCGGGAATTGCTGTTATGCGGCTCGAGCGTCAGCCAATCACGAGCGCGATCCCATGATGCACCACGCCGCGTGGCCATCAGCGTGAGGCGTTGTCCGCTCAAAATCTGGAACCAAAACCCGCCTGTTTTCATTAGAGGGTCCAATATTTGATACAGTAGAGGGAGCCGGTGGGGCTCTTTAGTTTTATGGTTTTGGGGTCGATGGTTGCTTTCGACCGCCAACAAAACAAAACGTGAACACGACGATCGTCGTCGCTTGCGTGTAACCGTCCTCCGTGATAATGTGGAAAGTCAGACCACTGCCGTGATGTCACGGTTTCCTTACTTATAGAAGCCTGTCTGCGAGAAGTTGCTCCACCGTCACAAGCACGCGCTACTCTATGGTATTGAAACTAAGCTGCAAAGTGTAGGCGAATGTGCTCAGGTCGGCTTGAAGAGCAGAAAACGTCAACTGAGGAACTGAATGGCGTTGGTTATTCAAACCCAACAGTGACAGTACCAGTCCGATGACTGAAGCTCTTCAGAGGAAACCAAATTCACCGCGCTGTTGAATCGGAAACCGGATGAACTTCAGACTGAAGGAAACGGCTCGTCGTGGAACTGTCAGCGACGGCGAGTACTCGCTCGGGGATGACTAATGAAGCCGTCCACACTTGGTTTCGATGAGCTGTACCAACCGACGTTCTCTTAAATGCTGCGAGTGAGCAAGCGATGTAAACCTAGTACTTATCTGTTAAAATCGCGAAAACTATGGCCCAACATCGTGTTCATTTGGTTGGGGTTTTAACTAAAGTCATGTCTATCCTTGGTTTGCTTTACACGCGTCCGTACATGTATACACCGAAAACCTACTGTTGACTGGTTGTAGTGGCTAACACAGCTGGCAATCACTACAGAAAGTTCACGATAGAGGTAGTAAACGAACATACTTATAAATACGAAAATTGACGCGAGAAGCTGCATCTTGCTCCATTTATGCACCCACTTTTGCACGTTATCCGCTCAAATGTTGGCACAAGTTGAAAACCTAGGATGCAGCGAAGAGTTCAAACGAATGTTTCGAGCGAACGCTGCCAATGTTGCCCACCGAGCGCACGAGGGCGGGAGGCCCAGCTATTCATTCGTTCATTCATTTTTTCGACGGTTTCTGCGTGAATTTGTTCGTTTGTTTGTTTGCAAAATACGTTAGTAGGCCGAGAGATTGCTCAAGCGAGTTTTCATAATGTTTAACACGCTTTCCATCTGCCGGTATGTCTCGTGCATATTCTAGGGCATTGAGAACTGGGGACGATCGACGGCGCATGTCGTCATCTTCGGAATGTCCTCACGACATGCCAAGACAAGACTGAAATCATCACTGACGCTATTCGATGGGAAACAATTCGGGTTAACCATATTACCAGCATCATGGTGCGAACCAATGCAATACAACAGTGCTTTCTACCAGCTTTAAAAAAAAAAAAGCATTTCTTGAGGACAGTGGCATTTGCGAGTAGTTTGGCGACATCAGCGTATTTACATACACCATACGAGCATTTTTTTTTTTTTCTGAAAAGAAAGTGCCTTTTACATTTCAGTGTTTTATTTGTATACCATAATTCCCAGTGGCCCAGCTGCCTGTGTTAAGTGCTAGCGCTGTTTCGTTCGCACTGATGTATAGGCAGTCTCATTGTAACGCGTTTATGTTGTTGTAAAGAATATTGCATGTTGCGCACACATTTGTGTTATACGTTTACAGTACTTTATGTGCGTATGTCACGTGCGCGTGCTGCGTTTCGTATCTGTTCTCCGAACCGTCCACTACCAATATCCGTGACGAGGTACAGGGAACGTCCACCTCCACCATATATGTTACGTAGGAAGACGCAGACGAGAAGCTATACGTGTACGGTTATATTTACAAACAGATACGCCGCAATTGGCCAAGAGGCAATAGCCCGCGCTAGCCTCTAATCGTCGTGATCGTTACACTACTGGCCTCTTCGTCATCGTAAATAATGGTCCGTAGCAATACGTTACGTGTGCAAGAGTATCAGAGTATCGTACCATGCCTGAGGAACCTTATAATTTGACGAGACAAGCAGTGGCGGTCGGAGCATGCGTGTTTTATTAACTAATATAAAAGGCCAAGCGACCGCGCTCTGTAGCTTTCCGCTGGCATCGTTAAGAGTGGAGTTTTCCTGCTTGCGTTTCGCTGTGCCAACGACTACGAACTTGCACCACGGAGTCCACCCCTGCTCTATTGTCCACTGGTTAGACATTAGGCAGGCAGGAGGCGAAAGTCGGACTCGACAGCGCTTGCCTTCATTGTCGTGGGATTTGTGTCGACGTCAAGGTCAACGTGTACCGCATTTGTCCGAACAGGAGGAAACCATCGTTCCCGCTGCATCTCCCTGTGTGACGGATTTCTTTTTTATTATTCATTGTTTTGTAGACTTGCTTTCATTTGTTGTGCATTATGTGTGCGCTATACGGCCCGTGTTGTGCATGAAGTCAAGCCCAACAACACGACCTATTAAGTGATCATCTGTCACACCGGGAATTTTGCGGTATATGTTGACGAGCACTGATAGCAGATACGGCAAAACTCGTATGCGGCAGATCATCATTTAACAGGTCGTGTTGGTATTGTTGGGTGAGTTAGTTTATTGTGGCAAAAAATAAATAAAAGAAGCAGGATACGGCATGGGCAAGATAGACAAGACGGCCGCTCAACTGGAAGGTAACTTATTCTGAAAAATAAACATTTATGGTCGGCACAAACGCAGTATGAAACGCACCAAGGGGTTTAACGAACAGAAATCAGCAAGCTCGTTATCAGGGGCAAAAAGAAACTATAACAAAAATAACTGGCTCGTTAAGGATGACTGGTCTTTCGTGCTTTTCATAGGCAGAGCTAATCAGTGCGTGAATAAAATTCCTTGGCCAATGGACTGACGGAATGGAAAACTCTTCGAAAGCTACTGCGCACCTCACTGGTAACATCTAAACAAACATCTTATATTTACAGTCAAACGCACTCTTAGATAACTTGTTTAGATTAGTCCAACTAGTGTGCTCAAACTAAGCACCCAATCAAATCCAGCCAGATTCAAACGCACTCTTAGATAACGTGTTTAGATTAGTCGAACTAGTGTGCTCAAACTAAGCACCCGATCAGATCCAGCCAGATTCAAACGCACTTTTAGATAACGTGTTTAGATTAGTCGAACTAGTGTGCTCAAACTAAGCATCCAGTCAGATCCAGCCAGATGTACGCGCTGCATTGATGGACTCGCCTCAGCCCTTTGTTAACGAAAGGCAGAAACTGTTGTCAGCGTACGGATGTTGCCGTATTGCAGTTCATTCATGTGAGAAGTTGTATTTTCGACGTAGAAGTACGCGACATATTCATGTGCAACGTCAAGCTTCATTTGTCTCACTTGATACACTCGACGGCAACAAGAACCAAATGCACGCAGTTCGCTCGTATCATCAGTCCTCAATATTTCCCATACCAACTGGTAACTCACATTTCACATTCACGTGTTCGTTGACTTAAATATTGAAGCACCCGTTTGAGGGGGAACGCCGTGAGACAGCACAAAACACTGGAACGAACCTCCAACTCCCTTTCCTTGTTTCCTTACAGATATTCAATGCTCGTTCCTGACGGTGCTTCTCGTGGAGCCTGAGACAGCGACCTCTGGGCAAATCCTGTCTGAGAGGTTTCACGAATGCTGCCTTTCGCACCACCTGCTGTCCTCGCACGTGGGACTTGCGTAGGTGAAAACGCGGCACCCAGTCTGCCGGTTCGCGCTGCCGATTGTTAGGCCCTGCCACCGCTTTAGCGTTGCCGCTCGGCGTCCTTTTGTTCTCCGGTTAATTGCGTCACGTTGCCCCGCCAGGAAAACGAGACAGGGAAGCACGAAAGACAAAATGCGAGTCGGAGAGGCGTTATCTCTCCTCTCCAGAAACTCGACCGCCGTGTTTATTTCTTTCGGCGTCTCCGTTTCCGAGGGGAGCCTCTCGGTCTGGCCAGCTCCAAACGTTGATATACTTTGTGTTGCACAAACGTGGTCTGACAAGATAACGCTATCAACGAACCGGGGCGCTCACACATGCAGTTCAGTGTGCTGGAGGGCGCAGCTCAACACTCTCAGTGCTTTTTTTTTTATTCCAATGGCTTCGCGCCCATCTTCGCGCTGTCTTGAATGATTGTTCTTTACCGCAATTCGCAAAAGAAAAGGGGGGGGGGGGGGGGGACTCATTTCGTAACTACAGTCGAACTCTGATATATCAAACCCGAAGGATCACAAGAAAGCTCGTTACATAGGTAATTCGATATATAAAATAAAACCTTTATACAAAAATTTTCGTGGGAATTTTACCGAGTTTCGTTATACACAATAATTCGTTATATGGGGGTTCGATATATCCGAGTTCGACTGTGTATCTATTCCTTTATTTAGTTTATCCCACTCCGATTACGCCATTGTATACGACATGGCATCGGTTGATTGCTTTGGATGCGGCAATACAAAAAGTGAAAGAATTTGCAGAAAATTGGTTCGATTTTCAGAGATGAGCAAGCGCGAGACTAATGTTTCGGGTACGATGTGACGCTGTCATTATCGTTACTTTTGTTTTATTCTGTCTTCATTTGCGCAAAATGTACCACATTACGACTAATGTTTCCGTCTTCCTCCTCGCATCACAGAGTGCTCCAAGCTGGCGCGACCAGCCTACTTGGTATGCACGGAAGCATTTTTTTCAGCTGCTGCCGTCATCGTTTCTCCTCTTCCGTCTCAAATGGGACGTCATAGACGCGTGTACTTGGAGATTAGACTTTATGTACGCAATATGTACGAGGGCGAATCAGGATGTCATAGCCCCTGCTTTTTTTTAGCCAAGTTACGGCTCTAAATGCGAAGTCAATATATCCATTCCCTGCGGTGGACTTCTTGGACCGTCCCGGCGTTATCTGCCGGTAGCTCCGCGGCATGGCGCTGCGGTCAGTTTTTCAAGATGGCGGCTGCGCTTGAGACGTCAACGGCGTACGAGCAACCAAGTGTGATTCGTTTTCTACGGAGCAAGGGATGAACACCCACGGAAATCCACGGGGAATGCAGCCCACGTATGGGAGAAAAGTGTTTCGCTTTGAAAAGTGTGGCCTGGTGGTGTTGCGAGTTCGCAAAAGACCGTGAACACTCGCATGGCAACGAGTGCTTGGGGAGGCCGCGTGCATTGCTGACTGACGACAGCGTGTCACTGGGACATCTCGAATTCAGTGCTGCGATTGATCAAACGTCTAAACCGGTGTGGAAACTAAATGGTGTAAAATAAATTTTTAAAAATATTGTGTAAGGTACGTAAACTGTTACGTACATTTGTGATTACCTGTATGTACCTTATTCTGGCTAATAAAAAAAATAGGGGCAAATACTTTCTGGTTCGCCCTCGTACATCGACAGCTGTTTACGGCGAGTCTGACGTAACAACTCGACATAGCCGACAATGCGCAACATCGCTGGTGGGTCTGCACCCTTCGTTTGCGCCGGAACCGGTGCACTGCAATGGCGCGGAACCGAAATAACAGAGCACCTTTCCAGCGCTGAGTTGAGTGCAAACAAAGGGACCCTCACGCGATCCGTGTTCACAACGTAATCAAGGACGAGCACGGCGGGTTGGCCGTGCGCCCGGCGTGGGTTAATGGAGTCGAGGTTGTAACGGAAGCCCGTCTGGTCGGGAAGCAAGATGCCTCCCGACCAGATTAGTGAGCGTAATTAAGATAAGTATGCGTCATTTTCCTTTTTTTTTGGCAGTTACCTTTTCTTGCGTTTAAAGCTCTGCGCGCGTAAGCGCCACGACCAACGAGTAACGGAGATGGAGCGCAGATATCGTCAGGCCGTCATTTGCCCTTCTACTCCGTAATTACTTAGCTATACAATTGCATTTCTTCGACGCATCTTCCTTTCTCTATCACTGTTACTTATTTTACAATACAAGCATTTCTTGTGTTAGATTTTTGCACGTGTGCGCCATTTTGGCTATCCAATGCCGAGATTCTACGTTTCGTGTTATTCTCAGTAATTCCGTGCAATATGCAATGACTTGCTAATTATGTTGCTCACTGACATTTCCATCTATTGCATAGGCGCCAAGTATAGCCAGCGACTAAACAGCTAGACGTTATGACGCGAATATGTCGTGAAAACTTAGCAAAGAATACATTGAATCCAAGGTTTGCCAGCCCCGCCTGATGACACCACGGCGCCTTCTTTGTCCGATACAAGAGACTTCGCGATGATTGAGAGAGAGAGAGAGAGAAAATGATAAATGAAAGGTAGGGAGGTTAACCAGGACTGAGCCCGGTTGGCTACCCTACACTGGGGAAAGGGAAAGGGGGACGGAAAGATTAAAAAATGTATAAAGCAGCAATAAAGCTCAATTGCAATGCCAGACCACGGAAATGTGCGTTTCACGAGGTGGTGCGCGCTATATGTACATTAAGGTACTGATATTCACGGAGGTTTCCGTAGGCCGAGCAGCTGGACGCGCGATTGTGCGCGGACGTTACGAGCCCTGTACGCGGAGTTATTCATCAGCATCGAACATCTCCAGACGTACAGAATTACGACATATCGAGTGGTACGTGGAACGGTCGTATAGTAATTCCGCTCCCTTTTTTTGCTATGATGCAGCATTTGCGGATTGCTTGGCATAATCTGCCATTACGTGCTTGCAATAATTCCGTAATAGCTTGCAACACACGGAGAATGCTATTGAGCACATCCCAGACTTCGGAGGCGGAAGCGTCCGAGTACCTTGGCCGCAGTACCAGCGCGAATGAGCGCACGTAATGCAACTGGTTTTCTGGTAGCGCGAGGAATTCGTTGATCTGAGCAACACTGTCGCCGTGTCAGAGAAAAGACAAGAAAAAGCGGGGAAATCAGATGTACCGTTCAGTTTGGAGGAGCTGGCTCATTGTTGACCGCTTCGACGTAAGCGGAGATAAAGACAGCATTCATGTGTCCTTAACTTCGCTCGCTGCTAGTGCTGCTTCTGTGCTCCGGAAAGTTACGCGAGCCGGACGCACGTACGATTTGCTACCATACGCAGGTGGTGGGGGATTATGCGGTGAAAAAAATTAGGAATGGGACGGACGGACGGACGGACGGACCGACCGACCGACCGACCGACCGACCGACCGACCGACCGACCGACCGACCGACCGACCGACCGACCGACCGACCGACCGACCGACCGACCGACCGACCGACCGACCGACCGACCGACCGACCGACCGACCGACCGACAGACAGACAGACAGACAGACAGACAGACAGACAGACAGACAGACAGACAGACAGGCAGACAGACAGACAGACAGACAGACAGACGGACGGACGGACGGACGGACGGACGGACGGACGGACGGACGGACGGACGGACGGACGGACGGACAGAGACAGCCAGACATAGACAGCCAGAGACAGAGACAGAGACAGCCAGAGACAGAGACAGAGACAGCCAGAGACAGCCAGAGACAGACAGAGACAGCCAGAGACAGCCAGAGACAGAGACAGACAGACAGAGCTGGAGACCCGCAGCTGCACATACAAGTGTACAGACGTTCAAAAAAAAACGGAACGGCGAGACCCCAACGAACATGCCAAGTTTTGCACGCGACTCTTATAACGGCACACACGTTGCGGTAACGCGATAAATAAATGCGAATTAACAAATAAAAAGTTGGCACGCGATGGCCGTGCCGCGCGCCTTCTCGTGGGGCTGTTTCGCGTTCTTCGGTAAACGCCGAACAACGCGGCTAACGCGGCACGCTTTGGGATGAGGCACCCTCACAGCTCCGAGCATTCCTACAGTCTTCGTGCTGTCGCCATGTGACAAGACAGACACCACTTCCGCGAAGCTTTTCCCCCTTCTGCTGGCGCGCAGATAGTGACAGAATTTCCGAGGACAGAGTAATAACACTAAAGAAAAAAAAGAAAGGAAGAGGTTGAAGAAATGGAACACCGCGGAATCACAACGTCGCGTGCGGCGGAAGTTCTGAATCCGCACAGCGAACGACGTTTTCATCCACGCGGCCGGAAGTGCCTTTCCCGGGGCCGGCGAGCTCTCCGATGTATAGGTGTGACGCATCGTCTATGAACGAGGCACACACAGCGGGAGTGTCTGACGCTTGCCTTCGAATTGGCCGCACGTTTGCAATGCCGGTTCAAATTGCTGGGCGTGCGGTTCAGAGCGCGCCTGAAAGAAGCCGTCAGTCAAGTATATAGGCGTACGCGTAGCGGATGTGTATAGTGTTCCTTCATGCACACACCGCGGTACCCTGTTCAATTCGACCATGCCGGCTCGTCGGTAAAGCACAGCTGTGGATGTTGCAGCACCGCCACGAAAAGAAAAACAAACATAAAAGTGTCAAACAGCGCTCGTGTGTGAATCCCCGCGAGTGCCGATGTTCCTTAGTGTGTTCCCTCTTTTTTGTGTTTCTTTCTTGGCGGTAAATATTTCCTTTAGTATGCACAATATGTAGCCGAAGAACAAGTTCCGTGAAAGCCTTGCTACCTCCTTCGCTTTGCGTGTAACGTCATCGTGCAATGACTACTTCCAGTCGACCGACTCAAATTTCCATCTTAGTTCGGCCGGGAAAGAGAGAGGGGGGAGAAAGTGAGGAGAGGGAAGGCAAAAGCTTCGCAAATATATGTTACCTGAACTATTATCGCGTTGCTAATTTCTCTCTTTCTCTTTCTTCCGCAAAATATAAGATTGTGTCAAAATGAACTTTTATTTTTGTTAACCCATTCGCATTTCATCTAGTTCTCATCGCAGACTGGAAGAAGCCTGGAGAGCACTTTGGGTTACTACACTTTCAGAGAGCGTATAATGTCGCGCGCGCGCGTGCTAAAGAAATAAAATCAAGGAAACAAAAATTTTGCTTTCGGAGTGAAGGGGTTTCATCACACAGCGCTTTCCTTCCCCGGTGTGTCAAGAACTTATCGCGTATTTCCAGCTGCAACTGAAGGATATGTCGACTCAGCGGCTCTTCATTTCGCAACAACTGCTTCGCTTCCTCGCTTACACCGAGCGAATGCTTCGCCTGCTGTTCTACGGTAGTTTCTCCATCACTGTAGAGGTGAGCACACTAACGAACAGGCAGAGCGAGATAAAGAATTCCTGTGCGCGTTCGAGCAAACGTCGCTCGAGTGAATCGAGCAAGTGAGTCTGGCGTGACGGAATCGGGCGGGAGATCGTTCGATTGCTCCCCATTTTCGGAAGCCCTTTATCGTGGTGTTCACGTTACGAGCTTCTATACGTGGATATACAGCGTATCTTCTTGCGTGCACGTCGAAGCAAAAAAAAAAAAAAAAAAACAACGAAACAAGAAAAACTCTGACTCCTGAACCAACTGCATTGTCAGCAATCCGAAACGAAAAAGAATATGAAGGCGGAGTGAAGGGGGGAGGTGAGGAGGAGAGGGGCGTGTTTTTTCACTTGCGCATGGCCGTATTTCATTGCACTTCCGCGTGTCCGATGCCAGTGCACCTCGTGATGCGACGTAAATAAACGAGCGAGCAAAGAGTCAGCGCGAGGAACAGCTGCTCAATTGACAGCACAGCTGCGCGCCAAATGTATGGGTTGGAACGGACCCCCGGCAACGGCGCCGCAGCGAGCCTCAAACGTCGCCCCGTGCTCAACATAGACAGCCCTCTATGTCTCACACACACACAAGCGCGCACACTATTTATCCTCACCCCGCTTCCTGCACTCTCCTGTCACGCCGTGGGTCACGCCACGGCGGGGGGGGGGGGGGGGGGGTACCGGTTTCTTATACTCAATGACCCCCGCTGTACCGGCTCCGTCCCTGGGACCTTCCTTGTTTTTCTTTCTTCCCTTCTGTTCCAGTCTTCCCATTCTTTTGCATTCTCTAAACTTGTATCGAAGTAAACTAAAAAATCAAATTGCGGTGTTTTAATGTTCCGAAGCAACACAGGGATTATCGGGGACGCCCGTGGCGTATAGGGTCCCAGATAAACCCCAGAACGCTGAACGTATCATATTTGATACGCAGAGGTTTGCTAAGTCGAAATGCTTAAGTAAGCGCGGGGAAACTTAAAGCAAAACAAATTCTAGCGTTTTCGACATCCTAAAGCGATGTTTTCCTTGTGGACAGCTCAGAAAACTAATTACTACTATAAATAATGACTAAATTACTACTACACTAACCAATTTATAGCTCAAAGAACTGTTCTTTCTTTATTTATTAATTTTTGCGCGTATACTACTCCTTGAGTACCAGAAACAAAGATGACCGAGTTCTAATTTTCCTTGATGTGAAAAGAGTGTTCGGGCTTTCCTACAGTTTTAACCTGAACCACTTGGGCGTTTAACGCGCTCCTAAATTTAAGTGCTCGAACGTTGTTGCTTTAATTATGCGCCCGTTGAGATGCACGCCTCCGTGGGCGGGAATCGAACCCTCGACCTCGCGCTCAGCATCAGAACGTCACTGGGTCGCCGCGGTGGGTCTATATATCTCGGAGTACTGCGCTACTATTACGCTCCTGGTAGCGAACTGCGGTCGCTCCTGGCAGCGAACTGCGCAGGCTGCGATTGGAATGACGCCGTGCGCAAGCAGCGAGAGAGAGGTTGGTGCTTGCAAGGAATGGGCTCTGTAGCCGATGGAGACAGTGGAAACAGAAACACCGCTGATGCACCGGGCGTGGAGAAAAGAGAAAATAAAGATAAGCACGCAGCCGCTTTCAAAGGAGTCCTAACATCACCGAAGGTTCGGCTTGCGTTGTGAAGAGAGCCATTCCAGGAAGCTTTTTTTTCTTTTTTTTTTCTTTTTTTTTTTCTCTAGAGTGTTTCGAGATGGCAGTTAAATTATATCTCGAGGTACAGTGTTCGGCGATTCCAAACGCGGTACCCGAAGCGGAAGGCAGCCGGCATATTTTTTTTTTTTTTTGTCCCCTTCTTTTCTCGTTTTTTTATCCTCGTCTTTTTGACATTGGTTAACATTGAGGGCACCGAGTTGATGAAGTATACTACAGGATGAAAGTGAGGGCCCTTGTGAAGCACCATGCGATTGCATTTGGCACACTATTTATTCTCACCCCGCTTCCTGCACTCTCCTGTCACGCCGTGGGTCACGCCACTGCGGGGGGGGGAGGAGGGGGGGGGGGTACCGGTTTCTTATTCTCAATGACCCCCGCTGTAACGGCTCCGTCCCTGGGACCTTCCTTGTTGTTCTTTCTTCCCTTCGATTCCAGTCTTCGATTCTATTGGGTTGCAACGTGCTGTCACTGGTGGCAGCTCACGGGTATCGCAAGAAGCCCCCCCGGCAAGGAATGTGGTCCGATTATCGCGTTTAAATTACTCAGCACTGTAAGTATCAACGTGGCCAAGGCGCCCCAATACGACGTTCTACGTGTCGCCGACGCGAACACATAGATGCACGAAAGCGTTGGTCTCAAGGACGAATAGCTTGCATTGCGCGGGGCGGTGATCGTAGGGGCACGCGTTTATTTTTGTCGCGCTCTTCTTTCCCTCTTTACTTCCCCTTTCCCTTCCCCTAGTGCAGGGTAGCAAACCGGAGGTTGTAACTCTGTTTAACCTCCCTGCCTTTCTCTCATTTGCATGTCTCTCCTCTCTCTCTCTCTCTTTCTCTCTATTTCTCTTTCAGAAGTGGCGACCAGGCAGCATGCACGTAGACCTGCACTCGATGACGGCAGGGAGAGCGTGGGAGGACAGAACGGGAAGGCTCCGGTATCACGTGCGCGCCAAACTCGAAACCCTGCAGGAGTTCGTGCGAAACCAAAACAAGCGATCCGCGGGATTGCACGTTGGTTGGTGGCGATACGGCAGGTTTAGCACGGCGTGCAAGGCCAGCAAAAATTTCAGCGGGCTGAAATGGACCCGCTATATACCGAGTAAATCGTTCTGCACCATTAACACAGAAATTATGCCAGTCCAATGTCCAACAGTTCCGGGGCACACTGTTCACCTTTAATGAATTCACAAAACATTTCTATCTGGAGAGAAGAATCTTTCCCCCACCACATAAGAAAGCTCACAAGACCACAGGCTATAACCCTTGGGATGCTTCTGACTAGCTCTTATCCTAGTCTGGCCTTCGTGCACTGTTTATTTCCGGGCAATTTTAGCTCACAGTCTCCTATAGTTGCGGTGGAGGACATGCAATTTAGATCACATGCTCTGGCGGTGTACCTCATTACGAGAGAACAAGGACATCACTGAACAGAGTGGAACTCGGCCATCAAGAGCTCGGAATATCATCGTCAACTTTGGGCTGTCCAGAGAGCCTGCGATGCGGCGGTTAGGTTAGGCCTGACTGTCCCCACGTGGGAGCGGCCCACGGTGTCGCCTAAAGGGGCGGCGCTTCTCAGGATCCTCTTAATAAAGTTCTTTGTGTCCGCAACCGCATGTCGTCTTACGTGCCAGGACAACGATTTCATTAGGATACGCGCCGTATCGAGGGACTCCGGATTAAGTTTGACCACTTGCGTTTCATAAATGTGCATCTACATATAGGTACACGAGCTTTTATTTTTTTTGCATTTCGTCCCCTATCGAAATGCGGACGCGATCGAACCCGCGACCTGGACGCAGCCTAGCAGCACGAAGCTTTACCACGAACCCAATAAGGCTTGTTCTGCCTCGATGACTCGTCGAGCTAGCATTTTGCTCGTCGAGTGCTATAACCTCGCCAACCAAAGTGACGGGGTTGGTTGAATCAACCGTCCTGGGAAAGGTTGGAGCCCTGGGCCTTTTTGGCGAGATTGCACGTACACGCGGTCCCTTGACCCTTCTGACTCAATTCACTCGCTTTCAAGTTGATGCGTCATTCTTACTAACAATACTGTGCAGACCTATACGGTCAGCAGCAGCATTCGAGGCGGGTCGTGAGTGAGAAATGCGGTGACGCGGCGGAGCCGTAAAGCATACTAGCGGTGTTCTGTTTAAACGTGTCGCTGTGGCGATATTGAGGCAGAAAATACTTCGGCTACCTCATTTATATGTCATAGGGCAAAAAAATAATTAGGAATTAAAGGTTGCCGTGACGCAGAGTTTGATAGGTGATGTCCAAATTCACGATGCACCGACAGCTCTCTCTGGGTACCAAACTAATTTCGAAGGCCATGCCTTTGCTAACTGCATTCGCCGGAAGTGATTGCGGAGCCGGAAACACGTAATACACGCCACGTTTTGTACGCCATTTACGTACATTTACGTACGTGACATTTACGTAGTGAAAGTGCCGATACACAAATTCAGAATAAACATGACTGTCATTTGGATAAAAAAGTGCCCTATCATTTTCTAACATGAGTTTAGGTTTAGTACAAGGGAAGTATAGCACATGGGCTGCTTCCATTCATGTATACTAACGTGGGCTGAAACGCGACGTGAGCCAGTTGTGCTATGATGAAGTGAGCGAGGGCTTACACCTTTCGGCTCACTTCCTGCCGCATTCGAGGCAATAAATTTCGTTCATTCATTTATGTTTATTTGCTTTGTGCAGAGAAAAAATAAGATATGTTAAGACCCGAAGCCAACAGCTAGCAGGAAGTCAAAATACTACGCGTATGTGCGAGGAAGAGCAAAGTTTGCAAGCAGTGGGGAATCAGCGTGAAACAAGTCTTGAAGTAGGGGCAACAATTCGTACTTATTCGTTAAGCCAACAAGCTTTAGCCATGGGGACGCAGTGGTGAAGGGGCGATAAATTTTCGCTCAGCAAGCTGATTTCTTTTTTCTTTGTTTTTTTACCTGTTTGTTAGTTGTTTGTATTATTAGCTCGGTGACGCTGGACTCAGGCGCGCCGCTGGTAGGCACACTCGAAGCACCATGTCAGCGAACAAAAACACAAGCGTGAACAAAACCGTGTGCACAAAATTTGTTCACGCGAGTTCGTTTATTGCCTCGGAAAGGAGTACACCTGCTATGTCATGGGCTAAACGCGCCTCAAAGACAGTAGATGATGCAATGACGCGCGACGGCATCTGTATTGACGTAGATGCCTCATTTGAAATTATAATGTATAGCCTCGCTCAACTATGGCTGGGCGGAGCCCGTGAGGGCAAGGACAAGGACAAGGCAAGGACAGCGACAAGGACGCAGTGTTCGTAGACGCGGCTCGATACAGTCGCAGACGGGGGTTTACGGCAGCCGTATAATCGATAGGGAGAAACGGTGCAAGACGTGCGCGACGATACGCACCACAAGTAACGAGATAGCTGAAGAAGTAGCCATAGCGCTCGCAGTGGCTCAGACTAACGCAACCGTGATAGTCAGCGACTCTCAGACGGCAATAAGAAACTTTGCCAGCGGCCGAATCTCCCCGGAGGCACTACGCATTCTTCTTGCAGGAGGTCAAAATTACAAAAGAAAGATATACATCACCTGGACACCCGCTCACACCCTCGCGGAGGACGGCAACAACGAGGCGGCACACGACGCGGCTCGTGGCCTTACGGACTGAGCCGCAATCGCAAGTGACGCCCCGACACCCTCCGGACGTGACGGTGCGGTAAATGAGTGGGAGTGGGAGGACAGAATGACAACATATAATGACATTACGAAACATTATAGGTTACAGAGGCCCGCGACCGCGACCTCATGCAAAATTGACAAAAAAGCAGTCTGTCGCATGGCGGCAGTTACAAACGGGGACGTATCCGAATCCTGCGCTCTCGCACATCATATATCCGGATGTATATCCTACGGACAAATGCAAAACATGTGAATCCAGAGCCACTCTGGAGCATATATTATGGGAATGCCGAGGAATAAATAACAATAAAGAAAACGCGGCCTCTAGCAGCAGCCTTCGCACGCGCTGCTCAGCCCCGCCCTCGAGGATCAACTATGGGCCGTCCAGCGGGCCGAGGATGCCGCCAGGACCCGCGAACTCCTGGCCGTCACCTAGGCGGGGCCTTTGGCCCTCCCCACCAACTCGCAGGGCACACAATAAAGTTCTTTCCTCCTTGACGCGCCTGACGGCAACGTACGTTTCAATACCTCTCAGTCCCTTTTTCGCAAACCAAAGCGTTAATTAGTGCGATACATCCTAGCTTGCACACATTCTACCTCGCGTGTAGATAAGCTGTAGCTGGAGACGTCTCCGGAAAATATGCTTCTCCGTACTCAGAACTCGCGCATTGCTTTAAGACCTGCTAAACGAGAACGTGCACGTTAGTTTGGTATAGCATACAAGATAGCATAAATAGGAGTACGCATAAGTGTTCGCAAAGAAGTTGACGAATACGTTCGTATACAAGCTCATAAATTAACAAATAAATTCACGAGTTCACTCCAAATAGATTCAAACAAGTTCGCAAGTGATTTCGCAAGCACGCAAATTGGTTCGCAAGTGCACAAGTAAGTTCACAATAACGTCCATGATAACGTCCATAAAGGGCGACATCTTCGTGATACCACCGGTAACAGAGCTGTTTTTTACAACTCCACGTGGCAGCTTCCTCCATAAAGCAGTTCCCAACTGCGCTGATGGAAGGCAAGACCACTCCCACAATACCAGAGCCATAATCTTTTGCAAGCTTCCGCCACTAAAATAGCAGCTTGCAGAAGTTACACAGCTTTCGTCCGAGGTCTCGGCGTAAGCTCCTCAGCCATGTTTACACGAACCTTTCCTCATCTATAATCTACAGAGCTCAAGGGAAGCCATCCCGGCGCCATTGTAAGAATTCAAAGCGCGCTCGAGAACTCGTTTCACTTGCTAGAAAATACATAGCGCACTGGTCACAGAGATAAGTCCTCTTACTTATTTTTTAAATCGTCATTAGTTGCATTACTTGCCGTGCTATGTGCGCTTAATGTGACGTACAGTACGCTTATTTTAACTTAGGATAAATCGTCCTATGCGTGTTTTGTGACGTGCAATGGACTCACTTCAGTTTTCCGTGAACAGTGCGGGAGCTGGACAGGACTTCTTTTTGTAACATTATATCGTTCTTTGTTTGAGCGGACCTAAATTTGAGATAGAAAGAGAAAGGATGTACAGAAAGGCAGGGAGGTTAACCAGAAGTGGTTAACCAGTTCGGTCTGCTACCCTGTACGGGCGGGAGTGAGCGAAAATGGAGAACGGAAAGGGGAGAGAGAAAGAAAGACAGACGATCTCAAACAAAGCAACCACATACGCTACAGAGCGGTAGCAGACGGCGTTCTTAGTCTATCTTGAAGGCCCGTGGACCGCGAGAATCTCAGCGCGACTATAAAGCCTTCTGCGCGGAGTCTCTCTGGGCGCACAGGCCTAGAACGTTTAGCTCTAATAGCAGACGATTGCCTAATTGGTCCATGCACTCTGCACATCACTTGCCTCTCGGTAAAACAGCACGGGCAGACACAGATAGTGCGTGCGAACATATCATCACAGCTGCAAGGGTCGCACGTGGGGCTGTTGGCCATTCCTTACTAAACGCGACGTCGGGCCATCAAACGGTACGCCATGCCTGTTCGCGTCGGGGTAATCCAGGCCGTGTATGCAGCTGTACATCCGGGAACAAACGAACGTAAATGACACGTGGTGAAAACGTTCCGAGTAAGATAGTGGCAATGCATATAACATTACCCAAGGGCTGCCCAGCCGCAGCCGGCAATGCGTTAAAGAAGTTAAAGAAAAAAAAACATTGACTGCTCTCATGAGCCGATCGGGCCGGCTTGATACTTGTTATTCCAGCTGATATTGCACCGTACCTAAATTATTTCATAACAGTTTCACGAAAATCAGAAGTAATAGCAGGCATTACATGATTTCAAACTCTCCTGAACACACGCGCAACAAACAAATAAAAAGACCTTCTGATTGACAGGCCAGGCATCAACAATTTGTGCTTTGAAGTAGTGTACGCTAAAACTGTGAATCTTTAATTGATTTTAGTTTCATGAATTTAAGACGAGGCGCGTTCCCAGCTGCTAATTTCGTGGGCTATTCCTCCAGAAGTTATCGAAAAATTAGACACCCCCGGTGCCTGTCTGGGATACCGCGAAAACCCGCCATCTTGTACCCTCTGATTGGGCGACGGGGAGGCTGTGTGCTCCCTGTGGTTGGCTCGAAACGCCACCTTGACAGGGTCCATATTAACGCACCACGGAACAAAGCTCAGGCGTACAAGCAGTAGGATACACACTGCATTCGTGTACTGAGAATCGGTATAAGGTAGAGCCTCGGAGCATTTGGCACTAAGCTCGCCGAGCTGCGTGCCGGCTTGATCTGCGGCTGCTGCTTTTTATCGACATTTATCGACTTTATATACAGTTTCGCCACATCTTCCGAATATCTTCTTGTTCCTCCTCACCACCAGGGTACGTCTTTGTTGCCTCCTCGCAGAATATCTCTATGGCGCCTCTGCCCCCTTCAACGTCAAAACCATCGAGCCTCGGAGGCTTGAGCTCGCTCCGACGTAACAAGTTAAATGTGGTGCCTCCATTACGAGCCATGGCGAATGTGACCCGTTTTCCTTGCCCCGAGGTTATGAGCGCGGGCTCCCAACGACGTTTGTTAATTCTCGATCGCACACGGGTAAATTGCTTCCATGACGCAGATGGCCGAAAGTTTTTTTTCTTTCTTTTTTTTATGATGCCGGTTTGGCAGGTATATGGTTGTTGGCGTCGTGAAAAAAAAAAAGACAGCCACAGAGTTCGCAACGACCTCAGCGAGTCTAGAAACTACTAAGCCGCGTCCTTTCTTTCTTTTTTTTTTGTATTTGCCAAATTAATTGGCATACGCTACGGTTTCGCAGAGCACATATCGGCCTGGCTGGTAACGATGTTACACGTTGAATTGACGCGCGTTAATCGCCGGTTTAGTTAGTCGCCTTCCGTACCGAGTTGCGCAATCTAAAAACCCGCCATTGTGTGATGCGTACGCAATTACCGACGCCACTGCCATTAACGTACGCTTCCTTTCGTAGCGGAATGTCTCAGCTATACGCGCAAACAGGTGGTTCCCACGTGCGCCTATTCAGCTTCTCACGTGAACGCCGTATGATACTCCGTGACTTGAGCCACACGGGAGCGTTCTCTCACGTAACGGGGTAGGGGAGGGGGGGGGGGGAGATTTCGTTGCAATATACATCAAGCGAGGAAGCGGGTGTCACGTAGTACGTCTAGTAGTTATTTCTTGCGTGTTCGTCCTTGCGCGATGAAATAAAGCTTCACGCTGTTCCACGACCGTAAAGAACAGCGTTACAAGGAGAGGGCAGATCTCCACAAACTTTTTTTCTAACACCCTTAAGAGTGTATAAATGGTGCTTGGTTTGTCTCACCGCTCAAACCCTTACTCTTGAAGGAGTAAGATTGAATCGATGGGGACAAGTGCAGTTTTCTTTATATATATATATATATATATATATATATATATATATATATATATATATATATATATATATTGCGACTTGTGGGCGACGTGTTAGCTACGAGAACGGCACTAGGAGTGCATGAAGTGAGCTTTAATACTAATTGATGTCTCTTTTAATGAAAATAAAAAGATGTAGTCACGCTATAGTGGTGACGGCTACCCCTTTTATCATAGTAGAAATAACAATATACAAAGGAAATATATAGTATGAGAGAGAGAGAGAGACAGAAGAAAGGGGAAAGGCAGGGAGGTTAACCAGAGGGGTAGATCTGGTTTGGTGCCCTATGCTGGGGAGAGAAGAGAGGGGGAAATAAAGCAATAGCGAAGTAGACAAAGAAAATGAAAAGCGACGTCACAGGGTCAGAAATCTACAGCATAAAGTCCTACACATCCAGGAACAAATAAATATAAACGGCAAAGGCAAGTCGCATCACCGTGCATGAGTTTGTTATCGATGTCTTAATTCTCTTGTCAGATATCAACGGCGCGCGCCAGATGGTCATAATTAATAGAGAGTTTTCGAGCACGGTTTCTCTCATCGGATCTCATCGGAGGTGCAGTTTGACCTGACATATTTGTACAGACAATTTGTTTTACGGCCTTGGGACTGGGCCAGCATCCTTGAGCGTAAAAAGAAAAAAAATGTTGAGTAGCCGCCTTTGCATAGCGCATATCGCAGTGCCAGTGTGTAGCTACAGAGGCGTAGGTTGGATGTGCAGCTCAGTTTAGTAGGGGTTTGTTATCCGCGTACAAATTTCCCAACCACCGAACCAAAAATGCTTCCTGTTCGTGCAACGCATATCATTATATATATATATATATATATATATATATATATATATATATATATATGCAATACGAGAACAAGGTGAAAGGGGGAGCCAACGTTTCGATAGATGGACTTGTCGAATACGTTGTCAGTGGAATTTCGAACTCGTCACGAAACATCGAAACTCGTCTAGGGGAACCAAGACGGTAATCGCCTTGAATTTCCATCTCCGGCCTTCCCCGTGTTTTCCCTGCATATTTAGTATGCCGCATACGGGTGGCAACGTGCATAACGTTACGCACTCAAGTTCAAGTGCCTCGCGATTACCGCAGACCTCGCAATTCGATGACGCCGCAACGTGCGGCAAAATTTTCTTTTTTCGCAGACGACTCAAGACTTCGTGTAAAGGTCCTCTAGAGGACGTCTAGTAGAGGAGCGCAATTAAACCTTCGCTCACGTTCCGGCTCATGGTCGTTCGCCGATTGTCCAGCGATCTCGCAGTCCCTATAAATCGACGGAGAACGATGGCGTACAAAAGTAAAGGGGGGGGGGGGGAGGGGGGGGGACACAGAGTTAAGCGATTCCTCCGGCTACACTGACTCCTTTACGGCGACAGCAGCTTGCTCACGCGGCGCACAATATCACCTTCTCAAAGACAACATTTTGAAGCCCACAAAATCGTCCTGGGTGGGCTACAGTGGATCTACAGTGCCTGCAGTGGACCCCCAAAATGTAGACACATACGCCGCCGTTCCCACGGTCTGCGTGGTACACAGAAATCGGCGCAAAAAAAAAAGAAGATTTACCATCTGCAATGCAGAGTTGCGTGGTAATGCTGTGGCTATCTCGTCTGTGGCTGCGTCTGCTTGTCGCTATCACGAACCGGCGGAAGGGAAGCCCATCGCAGGCGAAAATCGCACAGCCAATGCCTTCTTGACTGTCCCGTCGCCTTTTAAGCGGCAGCACGCCCTGCTAAATGCCATGTTCGTTTGTACGCGGACAGTTTGGGAGCGCCGCAATCACGGCGTACAAGCGGGTATGTCACGTGGTGTGTTTTTGTATTTCGCGGGCATCCGCAGTAAGCTGAAAAACAACAATACTTAATCGATAGAAAGTTGGAAACTGTCTATTCGGACGTTTTGCAAAGCGCTCTACAACTTCCCAATTGGAAATGTTTTGTCTAACTTCGTTGCTTCGAAAGTTGGTTAATTATTCTTGACTAATTATCTAATTAAGCAATATACGAAAAATAGCGTGACACACTGCATACAAAAGTGAGCAATAGGCATTTGGGCGCGTCGTCTTAGAGTGCATCGGCATATTTTTAAGCTCTGGCCAAAGTTAGCTGAAACACGCTGTATACCGCGGTTGCTGTCTTTGCCACTGCTTTAGGCCTCCTGGGAAACCGCGACTTTTCTTTTGGTTGTTTCCTTCCTACTGCAGACCGTACGTGCTTGTTACCGGTAAATCTCCAGAAGGAACAGCAGGCGAGAGGGCACGCCGGCGATATCCCCTTTTTAAAAATCAGCTCATTTCAGCGACTGCCCCCTCCGGCTTTCCAATCATTAAACGCTACCGCTGCCAGCTTCCCGCAGAGGTCACCTTCACCTTTTTCGAGAACAGCTACTTCGTGATGCTTACGACGTACTCTTGCCATCGTCTTCCATACAACAAAGAGTGGGCAGACGGACATTTCGAGCGTCTAACTGGAGAGGTATGCTGTAGGAGTCCACCTGGTGGACCTTCCATTTCGGCCGCTGCTGATTGGCTGGGGCCGCTCGTCTCCTCCTCGCTCGTACAGCTGCATCCAATCAGCAGCGGCCAAAATGGACAGTCCGCTAGGTGGAGTCTTACAGGATACCACCCCCCCCCCCCCTGCTGTCGCAGTAACGGTCACTGAACGTGCCGTAACCCCCAACAAGGGGATATTCTGCAAGACTCCACCTAGTGGACTGTCCATTTTGGCCGCTGCTGATTGGATGCAGCTGTACGAGCGAGGAGGAGACGAGCGGGCCCAGCCAATCAGCAGCGGCCGAAATGGAAGGTCCACTAGGTGGACTCCTACAGAATACCTCCCCAGACGCCAGTCCAAGCCGCTGGAAGCGTACGAACCGAGTTGAGGTCTCGCTCCCATCGCACATGTGCGGATTTAGCTGGGAAAAAAAAAAAAGAACGAAACGCTATTTTCTCTCTGCCATTCGCAACGTTATTCGGCCGCGTTTCTTCTTTCTCACGCCGGAGCTGCCAAGATGTCTTTTTTTTTCCTCGTTTTCGGTGGCCGCAACGAACGCGGTGGGCCGCTTCGTCCGAATTCCAGGCTCGTCGAGGGAAACTTGGATCCGTTCCCTCTCGACTTCGACTTGTGTCGAGGTTGCCCGGCCGAACGCAGGTGCGACGTCGGCGCGCTGCAGTTGTTGTCGTGCGGGAAACATTACCCAGAGGGCGACGAGACTTCTTAATGATTCTGCCGCGATGTAAATAATCACCGCGCAAGGTCGGAACGCTTTTCGTACCCCTTGACGTCTGAAAATCTACGACACTGCGTCGTGCTTTCCCTTTCGAAGTTATGCTGATGGTTTTCCTCTAAGCGTGCGGTATTCACAGTTCCTTTACCTCTTCTGCCCTCTCCCTGTCATCCCCTGGCTCATTGCAGGGTAGCAAACGGGATGTTACCATCTGGTTAACTTTAAAAAAATTTAATTATGGGGTTTTACGTGCCAAAACCACTTTCTCATTATGAGGCACGCCGTAGTGGAGGTCTCCGGAAATTTTGACCACCTGGAGATCATTAACTTGCACCTAAATCTAAGTACACGGGTGTTTTCGCATTTCGCCCCCATCGGAATGCGGCCGCCGTGGCCGGGATTCGATCCCGCGACCTCGTGCTCAGCAGCCCAACAACATAGCCACTGAGCAACCACGGCGGGTTCCCATCTGGTTAATGTTGCTGCCTCTCTGCATGCACTGGCTGGGCGGGCAGCCATTAACGATGTGTTTTTCTTTGGAGCTGAGGGAGCAACCTTCTCGGGATCCCGTGGCCAGGGAGAAGGCATGTTCGCAAAGCAATTAGAGCCGTCGTTGACCTTATGCGGAGAAACAAGTCTCAGATGTGAGCCGGGTGTAAACAATTCTTGTCGCCGGGCGGGTGAACTTCACTACTGCAGCGATCACTGTTACCACCGGGTCATTTCCTTCTACACTTCACCCACTAATGTGCAGTATCTCTCCGGAACGTGATAACTCAGGCCGGTATCTTTCTTTATGATTTTTTTTTCTCTCAATCTACTCTTGTCTCGAGCGAGCGCTCTAGCACCAAGCAGATCGAAACTGACATGAATCTAGGCACAAACAGGAAACAGTGCCAGACGCTTAGAGAAGACGTATATCATCACTCTCGAGGATTTCGTTGTTTCCGACTTCGACCATGCACATATTTTTTTTTTTCTTTCGGGAACTTTTTAGGCTGGAGAATAATGTTGCGGACATATGTTTCGTACAACTTGAAGAGAACGCTTTACCTCCCTTTCTCCGGCAGTACAGCTGTAACGTTTTACCGCTGCCCTGCCTCGACGATTCGCACGAGACTCGCGTCTTGGCTACGATCCAAAAGACCAGGCGCACCATTGCGTGACACAAAGCGGTTGCATTCGGAGAGTTCGTCGAAGCCTTGAACCCTCTTCCACGGAATTTCACCAAAAGAAACAATTATACCGTGCAGTTAAGATATGGGAATACCGTCGGCTTGTCATTAGCCGTAAGACAAGGTCACCGAGAGGTTTGTTCATACGCCCTTTGTGCTTAAGTCTGTTCCCGTTTTTTGTTGTTATTATTCCCGCGTTGCTTCTCGTTAAGTCTCTTACTCCTGCTATATCGCAGGTCTTTAAATAGTCAACAAAGAATCGACCACAATGCAACAATGTTGAGTTTACCTTGCATTGCAAGATACAGATATACGCTTTACTACTGTTTAATATCGCACATTACTGCCGCGTTCGCATTGGGGCGTTCTCGAATAGACTATTCGGTGACACGAGAATGGCGTCTCACTCCAAATTGCTTTCGATCGCCCGGCGTGTAGTAGTTGCGTTACAGTAGACTCCCAGTTATATTAGGCGAAGAAAGTTTTGGTCAACATCCGGAGCGAAGTTCGCGTCCCCCTAAGCCGAGAAGTGGGCGCGCAACGCTTCACGGTCGTGCAGAAAGGACCCTAATTGCCTTAAGCGTGGCCTCCCCGAAGCTGAGAGACGAATGTGAAGACAGACCTTCCAGTTAGTGGCAGCAGAAGGACAGGCTCTTCGGTTTAAGTACCATTTGACCTCGAAAGCCGAGGCTGCGTGGCGGACGGAATGGAGCAAGCTCTCCGACTATCCGTCTGGTGGTTTGGCGCGAAAGAGCAAAGCGGGCCAACGCGTGAAAGTTCGTGCATTGATATTGACACGTGTGCTTGTTTATCTTCTTTCGGGTGACCGCTTTTCAGCGTCAAACAAACGTTTTCGCTCAGCAGGGGACGCACCTGCGTGTATCGGAAGTTTCTCGAATGTTATCGATGGTTCTTTTTGCCGTCTGTTGTCACCGAAGCTTGCGTGATCTGACCGCGTGTGCGGCGCGAATTGTGTAGAACTTTGTGGAAGCCACGCGGGACACAACACGCTGGCTACGCCATGCTAGCATTACGCTGACAACTTTTGCACTGACAACAGTGCAGACAACACCAACCGTTCTATGTCACCGAGATACGTCTCTCTGAGTGCCACTGTTGACACTAACATCACTCTCGAAGTTAGCGGCTTAAAATATCTGCGCCGAATACCGTTACACGCTTACCTGTTCATTCATTGAACACAGTTATAGGACGATTTCTTCTTATTTTCTTCTTTTCCTTCTTTGCCTTCTTTTTCTCCACGGACCCATACCACGGTTTCGTGTTAAATCCGTCAATGAAGTTGTTCTCTCTCTCTCTCTCTCGCTCTCAAACGTAACCGAGATCGACACAAAGAACTTTACAATCAAGTAATAAGTCTCGTGCTTGGAGCTAGGCGGGGACGCTAAGTCTGGACAGTGATTTTTTTTTCCCCGTCTTCCACTAGGTGCACTGCGCAGCCGAAACATGGGGCTTGACGTCACATGACCACGCCTCCCTCTGGTGGCATCGGACAAGTTCATCACCGCGCTTAATAAATATAGCTAACTTGAGCAATATGGCTGTTACACCTGCGACCTTTTCGTGCTCACCGACGCTGACGCACTAGAAAAAAAATATCGCGTAGATTCGGCCCGTGCATACGAACTTAGGTGGACTATCTCTGTCGGGATCTTTTATCGGAATGCAGGAATAGCAGGTACTAACTTTCAACAATAATGGAATGCTTTTTGATTACAACAGCGAAGTAATTCGTTAAAATGATTTCGATGTCTGTGACCAAAGCATGCCCAAGTGTGAAGAAAGGATTAAATCATATTGTGAAGTTTTAAGCGTATACGAGTGCTTTATAATTTAGACCCTGTAGCAAGCTAATAATGTTTGCGGAATGTCGTCTGCCAGAAATGTCCGCAAGCGTTAGCAAACCAAGCTACAGTTGGTCTGTGAGGTGTACAAGTGCAGTGCGAGAGGCGAGAAGTATCAGTAATAACTAAAATCGCCTTTTTGACAAATTGCGTCAAAATACACGTTCACGCACGCCTAATAAGCCGCGACACAAATTTCTCGCCTCACCGAGAACTTAGCATAACAAAAACAAAATGCAAGTCATTGAGCACCTCTAGACACATCGAAGCTGGTCGGTAAGAACAGAACATTCACACAAAAATTTACAGCCTGGAGGACACCTTAAAAAAGGCGGTTCAGAAACAAAATGAACTCCCACACCCTTTTTTTTTTTTTTTAAGATGCTAACTTCTACTTGCCTAACGGGGAAAATAAACTGTAGCTCGGGCTGTCGTAATGAAGCGAAGGCACTTATTCGTCCAACTGACATTTAAGTATGCGAGATCGAGCCTGAATGACACAAACCTGGGTTGAACTTCGGGACTCCAAGTGACGCAGGCGATCTTGTGTCCGTCTCGGTTGCGGAACGAGCCGCTGTCGTCTGCTAGCACACCGATGGTTGACGACATGGTTGACCAACTTTTATGGCGTCCTCCGATCCTCGATAGCATCAGGGATGACGCTGTACTTCCCGATACTTCGCCTCCTGCCCTCGACACGGGTGCCAAGCTCCGAGTCCTTTGACCCGCGATCACACACACCGAAACGGAACGCTCGTTGACGTATCCAAAACGCAGAAGCGAAACCGACTCCGCCGATGATGTCGTCTGCAAAAAGCGGCACAACTCGTCGTCTGCAAGCACAACCGCTGGGTCACAGCTTTCCAACGCACGAAAACAGCCGACACCCGAAAGTTAGTTTGAAATTGCGATATAACTTGTTTACAATTCTCAAATAAGCTAGTAAATAACATCAACTCGCGGAGCCGAAAACGAAGTTAAATGCCGGCCGCGGGGCTCCGGAGTTCGTAGCGTCGCTCGCGGTGGAGCAATGCCAAATGTGAGGTTGCGGCGGCGCGTTCCGGTTTTCAAAGCAGGTTGTCGGCGCGCTGTGCTCGATTCTGTCTTTTTTGCTTGTCCCCTGACGACGGCGCTCCGACCGGTAGTGACGTATGCTTGTGACGAAACTAGAGTATTGTCTTGCTCTCCCCTCCAGCTTCTCCTCCCACCTTTCCGTCCCGCCAATCGACTGCTTCCTTCACTCTCTGCCCAACGAAGCGCTTTGATTTTCTTGGTTTCTCTCGCTTGCAAGAGCGGGAAACTCGAACGATCCGACACGGAACCTCGTCGCTGCTCGACGCTCGATTGACGAAGTTCTACCTACCTTTTTTTGTTCGCAATTGGATAATAACGCCATCTACAAATAATGACAGAAGCGACTTATCACCATCCACAGAAGGCTGTGCACAGCCGTGATATCGAACTCGTTGAACTGAGTGCAAGCTCGAGTTTTTATTAAATAGCGTTGGCTCTCTGACCTAACAGGACACTCACATAACGAAGACTGTGTCTTTCAGTTTATCCTGAGTCGGTCTGACTTAATCGTAGTTTTGTTATTACCATCCAAGCTGGATTAATGTCATCGCTAGCTACCACAAAGAAACGGTTGGACCGAGCATGCGAGGTACCGACGCTTTTCAGATCGTTTGGGGCGATAACGGAGGAGTGACGTATTCCTTACGTTGCTATTATTGTGGCAACTGGCCTGCCTTTTGTATTGCGAGCACTACAAGACTGGTGTGCTGATACGGCCCACGTAAGTCCTGACCCCCTGTCGTTCGCTCAACGGATCGATTGGGTATAATTCCGCAAGCGGCCGAGGGCGTGTGAGAGACGCCGTCACGGTGCGTACTAGATTAAGTGTTAGCACCTAAATTTTACCACCTCAGCCATGAATTGTGAACCCGAGACCTCGTTTTCCTCAGGAGAATGCTATAGCCGCAGAGTCGCCTGGCAGGTCCTTATTTTCCGCGGCATCTGGGTTTGATCATACTGCTGGCAGTTCGAGAGCCCGTTTCTGAACGCTCTTACAGCGCCGCAGAGTTCACGTTCAAGAGATACTAAACGGGATTCCTATCAGAAGAAGCCAACAAACACTGACACCAAGGACAACATAGGGGAAATTACTTGTGCTTTAATAAATGAAATAACGGGATTCCTATTGCATACGCCGGCTGCAGTGATGAGGAAGCAGGATCATCGCTTCTATTTACGGCTGTTCTCGTATTACAGCATTAGAGATGCCTTTCATCCGCTTCTATATAGCACCACCGGGGTGCTTCAAAACGACCACACTAATATTCCAAGGATGTGTGCGTATGCGTGTGTGTTTCTTTTGCATATTACTTTTTGTACGTAGTCGGGAAGAAATTGCTTGAAGCCAATCAGCTCACTGACAAGCCTGCTGTGGCTCGTGGTTATGTGTATAGCGCATGAACGTGCACGTGACATAGAAAAGAGCAGTCACACAGTGCTGTCTCTCTTGTCCCGCCTCGCGCGTACAGGCGCTGTACGTCGTCCAATCACGAATCACCAGCCGGCACAAGCTTTCGCAAAGCCGTTGCCGCAGCGTGTAACCAAACATGCTGACTTGGCGATCACCCAAAACGTTGAGTCACGTGGTGGAGCATGCTGCGTAAGTTTATTTAATGCATCGTCAGAAAATACTAGTGCGGAACAAATTTCGGCTGTATAGAAGCTGGGAGGACTTACAGAAATGAGACATACGAAAACAAACTACGGGGGTTTTCCGAAAATACCCCCCGTCGTTGCCGCCGCCGGCATTCTGTTGTCTTCTTCGCCTTCCTCGCGGCGAGGCAAAACAGGAAGAACGTTTCGCGTGGCCGAAAGCAGCAGCTGGCTCGGGCCTGGCCACGCATGGCAACCACTCTCGCGCCAACCCATGGGCACACTGTCCTCCGGTCAACGCACCGAGCCGGCCGCACTGGTTTGCTCCCTCCCCCCCCCCCCCCCCCCTCCGTTTGCTCTGGTCTCGTACCCTCCTTCTAGGTGCTCTTCGTTTCGTTTTACCTAGTTCACTGCACTGAGGACTATATCCGTAGCCGTCGTCCCACTGCGGCGGTCGTCTGGAGAAAACGCACCGGTCACGTGGGTCGTTAGCGTAGACGGCGGAGTGGCGAACACTGGCGAGGCATGGGCCAGAGATTCGAAATCCTCGTTCACCGATCTGAACTAACTCGACCGCCTCTTTAAGATACAGAGTATCGCTTCGAGTAGACTTCACGTGTGACTTGTCTTGAAGATCTTGCTTCCTCGCATTAGCAACAGTGCAAGGTTAAAGGGACACTAAAGCAAAACAATTTGGTCAGTTTAGACAGACAAAGCGTTCTTTGAGAACTCTGTTGTCGTTAATTTCAATGTAGGTTGATTATTAGAAGAGAAAAGTCAAGATGAAAGTTTGTCTTTTTTTTTATTATTTGGAGCTGGAACTCCAACCCCGGTACGTCAGTGTGACGTCACGGATTTCAAAGTATTCTTATTTTTTCGTATTTGGGCTTCGTTGGCTCAGTAAAAGTTCGCGAAGCTTGCCACGTTTAGTCCTTGGTTCCTTTGGAACACAGTGTAGTTCATATTTTACCCGTAAAGAATTAACGATGACCTAGCAGATGCCATCACCATCGATGACGTCACAGCATTTTTATACAGGAACTCGAATGTGGCGTCGCCACTCGTCTCTCCCTTTCGCGCTTTCTTTCTGGCTTGCCAAGCGTCTTCTCTCGGAAGGGGTGATGTTTGTGGTATTGCACACGGGTAATTCACTAACACGGCAGAAATTTCTCTGTAGTGTCCTTTTAAGTGCCCGCTCCAACGAAACCTACTCTGCCACGCCTTCAGATATACTGTGCGCTTCTCAGGCAGCGGATCCACATTTGGCCGAAATCATCGATAGAAGCTCGAGGGTGAAGAAAAGCTTGCGCATGCAAACCGTCCCGGTTTGCCGAAATAGCGGACACGCTAAAGGTCTCTAATATCTCGTTCTAACCGAATCAACCCCAACTTGCTTTTAACCTAACCTAACGGTGCACAAACCTTAATCTCCATGTTAACACGCGATACAGAAAATAAGTTTCGCCAGTGCGAGAATTTCCATTCCCTAGATGGCGCTGCATCGCCGTGCACCACGTCATCATCAACCAGTCATTTCCGGCAGGGGGCGTACTTCGTAGTGCGCGCAGTACCTTTCGTAAAACAATGCATATCCCCACGCTCTGTATGAGTCGGTCCACACGCGAAGCTGCGGTGAGCCGGCGATGCGAACCGGCTACAAAGGACGCGGGGACGAATGCACCCCGCCGCAACCGTCATCCGAGGTGCCGGATGAAACGCGACGCGGCGCCGCCGCCGCCGACAGCGACTGAACCTTCTGACGTCATAAATCCCTGGCGAGAGCACGTGCCTCTTGAAGACGCTATCCCCGGCGTTCGGTGGCAAACGCGATCCGCGACTCGATCCGCTGCGCGATAGCAAGCACCATAGGCATCGGATCACTTGCATATAGGCGGAGAAAGACCGGCCGCCGACCATGAAACGGGCAAAAATATCCAAAGCAAGCTATTTGCTCGAAAGAAAAAAAAAAATGAACCTTCGACACTGCGAAAGAGCTGACAAAGCCCCTACAGTAGAAATCAGTGAACGAAGTTTGGACTTTGTATAAAGAAATTATCTGGCGCAGTGCGCACCTATATATATATATATATATATGCCACGAATGCAGCGAGGAATGTTTTAACGCGCTAGCATAATGCAGCACATTCACCGGCCGTTGTTGACGTGGGCTCAAAAATAAAGAAGGGTTGATTTCGAAGGCACGGTAATCAAGTGCGTGGGTGCGCCGATCCTGTGAGCAGTGCGTGTGATAAGCATGTCCTCGCAACGTTTCCGATGCGATTTGTAACGGAGGCGCTGTGCTGCAGTAGCAGAGATCGTAATAAAAATGCGTCGGTCCTGATAACCGACGTCTGGGTCAAGAATTTGCTGCTAAGTACTGTGATGCTCGTTGTCGGTAACCGCGCCCAAACAGGGCGCTTCGGTGAACGCCTGCAAAAGCGTGCTGTTTTGTCCGGCTGAAAGTTTCCTGTCGAGTCTCAGCGAACGCCAACCGCTGAGGTTAAGCAAGCATCCGGTCGCGCTATGTGAAACTACGGTTGCGAGTGGCTTGGCGCGACTGTGAGTGTCCCCACTACTGGCAATGCGCGTGTAAACTTGAGGCAATGCGAGTGCAAACGTGATCGCGTTGGGTGGGCACTTCGAAACCGGTGACGAAGTGCAGGACGCAATTCGCGCGACCCAAAGAAAAGAGGGAGGGAGCCAACGTCAAGCGTACGCCGACTGTCGCCACGCCAACAACCAACTCTTTCTTGTCTCGTCTTGACGCGGGTAGCTGCTCGGGTAGGAAAAACGAGTTAACAATAACGCTGCCGGGTAGCGCGGTCTGGGAGCCACAGCCAACTACTCGCCTGAAAAGAAAAAAAGAAAGATGAACACTCGACAACGCGCGAGACCTGACAAAGCTTGGACGTAGCCGGCGCAATCACACAGCGCAGTGCGCACCTCTGTGTGACCATGTATGCAGCGTGGAATGTTTTAATGCGATAGCATCACACAACACATTGTCTAGCCATTGTTCATGTGTATGGTGGATACACGGCGGACTCGTAACTAATAAATATTGTAAAAAACAAACTAATGAAATGACCTTCTAGACCGCGCAAGAATGTGCGTGCAAAACAAAGGTTCAGCGCTTACCTCAGCTTGGTCCGGCGGGTCCCTCCCACTGAAGTGCTGGCGCATTCGTGCACCGCCCCATGTAGGTTCCGTCCCGCGTAGCAGTCGTCCGTTCGGCACAGGTTGCAGCACCCACGTGGTTCGACATAAGCGATAAGAGCTTGAGCCGCGGACAAACAGCATTTTTGCCGGCCGGAAAAAAAAAATATGCCTGCCCCGCTCGTTAAGTTTTCGCGAGCGGGGACAGTTTCTACAACGCTAGTTTTGCAGCTTGAAACGTTGCCATTGCCACGAATAGCGTTAGGTTTCTTGCAGTGCAGCGTACTACAGCTTTCGGTGAGGCCAGCCACTCGGGTCACACAGAGTTTCCCTACAATTACTGTAGGGAACTGTGGTGCCGTGATCGTTCACCCACCATGGGAATGACTGGTAGTACATGGATTTGACTGCACTTCGTGCTTGGCTTCGTTTGGCTTCGTGGCTTATTCGTTTATCACGCTTTATCTGGTCCTAAATTGGACTAAACTTCAAAGCAATTTATAGTTTTCTTTAATGCAGAGGGTGATAAGACTCTGCAAGCAAGCATATAATCGCTGCTACTTGCAGTGGTTCCACTTGTACGTGCGTCCGTGGCATAATGGTTTCAATATCGGGCCTTCCGTGCTAGAGGTCCTGTGTTCGAATCCTGCCGTCGGACACCTTTAACATTGTTCGTCTATTTCCTTAAAACGCGGTACATTCTTAATAAATGGTCCCTTTGCAAAGTCACTAAGCCGTTTAAAGCCAAAGGGACGAAGTTTAGGCAAATCCATGTATGTTACCCTTCATTGCCGTGCCGGCTGAACCACCCCGCTTGCAGCTCCCATAGACAGTAGCGCCACAGTTCCCCCTGGCGTAATTGTATGATGTAATGTAGCCGTGACGTAGGCCGTAACCAGCGCGTGAAGGCTTGGCGATCGGAGCGCGACTGCATGACTGCGAGGTGAAGGATTAAATCGAGAATGTAAACATCTTGACGGATCCGCCCCTGTCCAATATCGCAATGTTCGATAAAAAAAAAGACTCGTCGGGCGAGAGTGGTTGCATGGTCAAAATAAGATTGGCACTCGCTCCAAGTCGGAGGAAAACAAACCTGCACATAATTGACGTCTCGAGGTTGCTCTACAGGTCTCCTGTCCTCAGTGAAAAGGAGCGCGAGAATGCCCGTTCTGACATGACAAAATTGCCCGGTCTTGTCGGGCTAATTAACTACGAATGTAATAACGTCTCCAACCAAAAAACTGGACTTTATTAAAACCGACGTTGCGGTGCCAAATCGGCTTCTTCGGCAGTGATTGAACGACGGGGATCTGGGGGTGGAGTACAGCTTTATTGAGTATCATTATAATGCAGGAGGTATTGGTTTCACTTGGGTTGGTAAGCTCGTTATTTTTTGTCGACGTTGTCAGCAAATCAACAAACAAGGATAGTGAAGGAGGGGGAGAGAAAGCGCGTTGCCTGAGTGGGGTCTACGTGTGACGGTATATCGACACTGAAGAGAGGACTCTACTGTTGTGGTACGTCGCCTCTTTGGGAAATATATGTATATACACAAACGAGAAGAAAGGGGGTTAACCGAGGGGACCGATTTTTAATAATCGTATCATAAGAAGCCAACAATGACACTAAGGAAAACATAGGGGAACTTACTTATACACACTAATTCAATTAAAGAAATGATAAGTTATTGAAAACGAAAGTAGATGGAAAAACAAGTTGCCGCAGGTGGGGAACGATCCCCTGTCTTCGCATTACGCTTGCGATGCTCTATACCACTTTGGTCAAAGAAGAAATTTGCATTGCGTAAATTGAGACAAAATCGTATAGGGTACACTTCAAGGCGAGGCATCTTTATTGATTACTTGGAAATTTATTTGCAGATGCGAGCCGAGCCGTGGGATGGCTCAGAAACTGGCGCACGGAGTCTGAACAGTGACCTCGATTTGGCAGCCTCCGAATTATTTGGAATAGCCTATTGGTTGCGCGTCGGTACAGATGGGTTTCGCGTGACGTCACGCATGGACGCTGCTTCTCGCCGTGCTAGTGCACCAACATGGCGGCCCAGACGACGTCAGCGCACCCTACTATCACGCGTGCATTGCTTTGCGTTTTGACGGCGACAGCTTTTTTTTTTTTTTCCACCGGATTATCGCTGTTATCTATTTGTCGCCCTGCGCAAGACTCGCGTGTCGTATACTGTCACGTAACTTGTTTACGCAGTTTCTCGACGTGCTGGTGTATCGCGAGTTGACGTCGACGCAGAAATTAATGCAAACAATCAGTACTTCTGCTGCTTCGACACTTCTGCTGCTTCGATACTTCTGCTGCTTCCATACTTCTGCTATGTCGGCCCTGTAGACTCCAGTGAGTGTTCTTACTCCTGTTATTCGAAAAAGGACGGGAAAATCTGGAAATTCTGTATCGCGAATTCGCTAATACACTAGCAACCATAATTCGCATCGTACCTTAAGTTTCGAGCATTCGCGGAAAGCCAGTGCCAAGGGATGAGAAACGCAGCGGAAGACAGGCACTCAAGTGCAGTAATGACACTCATTATGAAATTTGAAGGCGTAGGAACAGAGTTTGGCTGAATCGAGGCAGTCGATTGAAGGTTGCTTGGAGTGACCTTCGTCCTGCATTGGACGGGGAATATCAATTAATTATACGTTCTGGGGTTTTACATGCCAAAACCATGATCCGATTGCGAGGCACGCACATCGGAACTGGGGGACTCCAGTTCTTTAAGGTGCGCCGAACGCAAGGTGCACGTAACTTATTCAAAATGCGGCGGCCGCCGCCGCCGAGAGTCGACCCCGCGACCTCGGGCAACGTCATAGCCGCTAAGCCGTCGTGGCGGGTTGACAAAAATATATATAGCTGTATGAGACTCAACATCGTGATGCGCATCATCATCATAAGCTGTCACGAAATTCGATACTGCGCGTTAATATAAGCTACTCTCTGACGAAGGTACTCTTTTTGCTTTTTTTTTTTTGTGAGCTATACCGGACTTCGTCTTGAGCCCTAAGTGTGACAGCGACGTCAAGTTCGTACGAACACCCGGACACGCGTTCTAACTTATCGCACCTACAGTGCCCGAGGTGCAGATGTCTTACACCGTGGCCGAATTCGATGCTTCGCAATGCCGGGCCTCGAACAATGGAACTCGGCGGCCATGCACGTTGAAACTGAGACGCGATGCCCACCGGTGCAAGGATACTGTCGGGCAGGAGTCGGTACTTGGCTAGTATTTGCGGTCTATCTCTGACTCAGAAGGGTTGGCATGCAGTTGGGCGAAACAATCGCCCCGCGAGACTAATGCAGCGCGAAAAAGGAAACACGAAGTGCAGAACAACAGGACAGGCGCTCAACTCGCAAGTAAGCCTTTATTTGACCAGAGCACTTGTACATGCCCTATAGAAAGAAAAAGAAAACTCAGAAAAACAAGAACAAAGGAAAAGAATGTGCTGAAAATTGACCTCAGCTGTAGAACATGCGCAAAGTCATGATAACCCATCAACGTCATCTGATATATCAAATAATTTAACTAGATTTTAAGGCCTTACGTGCCGAAACAACAATCTGATTATGGGGCATGGTGTAGTGGGGGGACTTCGGATTAATTATGAACATCTGGGGCTCTTTAATTTAAAGATAAATTATGAGTCATTAAGTGCCAGAACCACGATTGGATTATGGGTCACGCCGTAGTGGGGGACTCCGGAATAATTTGCACCACCTAGGGTTCACTAACGTGCACCTAAATCTGAGTACAACTGGGTGTTTTCGCATTGCGCCTCCAACGAAATGCGGCCGCCGCGGCCGGGATTCGATACCGCGACCTCGTGCTTAGCAGCCCAACACCATAGCCACTAAGCAGCCACGGCGGGTTGGGGGCTCCTTAAAGTGCACGTATATCTAAGTACACTAGCGCTTTTGCAATTCGCCCGCATAGAAATGCAGCCGCCGCGGTGGGGATGGAACACAGTGTGGCACGTAAGTCTGTGGCTTAACTAATTTTATAGCCTTGTATTCCACGAGCGAAATCATGCTTAATACCTGCCGTAAACCAGCTTATCAAGTCCTATATCAACGCGGTGATAAAACATCGTAATTAGCGCCTTTGTTAACCAGCGCGAACTGTGTACTGATCATGCCCAAATGTACTAGAAAGCAGAAATTGATCCTATCCCGGCGACAACGCAGCCTTCTTTTTCTTGTCTCCAGCCGCTTGTCGATTCTTAATGTTGCGCCGATGGATCACCTTGTCCGGAAGAGGTCTGCTCTGGGGAGAGCCTTGCCGTGAGCCAATCGACAATGTCTTTGAGTACCTGCTGCCGAACGTCTTCGGGTTCGCACAAGAGGTCGTGGTACGCTCCAGGATAGGTCTGCGAAAGACAAAGAAAAAAAAAACAATAACGATAAAATTGCCACGCGCAGGAGTGTATTCATGGAGCAGTTCTTACGCTAGTTCGTAAGAACAAGAGCCAGCCAGTCAGCGTTGGCTGGTTCTTAACATCGACCGTTTTTTAAGCGAAGATGTTCACTTAAATACTTAAATCTATTTCCATATTCAAATGTTAATTTCTGCATGCAATATACCTTGTAAGGGTGTTGCCAGTAGTACAAATGAAAAAGAGTTTCCCCCTTTGCTTTTCTAGGCATAGCCTAAAATCAACAGCACTCTTTTTTTTTTTCGGAAGTGGGGGGTGGGGGCGTGGGAGGGGGGGGGGGGGGGTCTGATGCTGAAAATAGATAGTAGTCAAGAATTTAGCAAAGCATAAAAAATATGTAATATTTATTTTGATGGTAGCCCTACAGTCTAGACGTTTATTTAAATGTGTAATATATCTCGCAATCTCGTGTGTTGCCAATACTACAAGTTGAAAACAGTTGCCACCTTATGCCTGTCACGTTTTTGGGCACAACTTAAAATAAAGCAGCAGCCTCTTTTTTTTTTTATGCATAGAGTGTCTCCGACTTCTCTTCATGACTCGAAATCGGGGGTCTCAAGCCATCATTCATAAGTTTCTGAATCGCGTTTTGAATCGTTGTTTTCGCATTTCGCGCCCATCGAAATGCGGCCGCCGCAGCCGAGATTCGATCCCGCGACCAGTTCGACACCACGTCTGCTAAGCCAGCCGGCAGGTTGTAGCGGCAACAGCGTGTGGCCGAAAAGCGCGGAGGCCTGATAATCGGCAGCTTATCACGATTATTGCGATTTTTTTTTTATTGGCATCCCCTTCGAAACGGGGTGACGACAAATGGTCACCTAGGCTGCTTGGTCTAATCAGATTTTGCTACATTTATCGCAGTCTAGCATTTCGTCCATCTGTCCTTGAACTTTTGCCTCTTCATTAAAACATCTATATCCACACTGTACAGTCAACTACGCCTGTAACCGCCACGGCTTTATCGATCTCTTTCCTGCTATTTTTATCTGAACGTCTCTTGCTTATCTCGACTGGTAACCAGTTAACACTTCCGTCCGCATTGAATCTCAGTAGGTGCAGCGGTGGCGTAGAGGTAGAACACCCGCCTCGCGTGCAAGAGGTCCGTGGTTCGAATCCCGGTGCCGCGCAATTTTCCACCGGATTAAAAAAAAAAAAAAAAATCCGCGTGTTGATAAAATTGCATAAACAGGCCTGGAGTGTGGCCTGATGCCGGTGACCAGAACCGGTAACACACTCCCTCACCAGAGCAGGATTGGCCACCCTGGTGCAGTACTTGGCCACAACCTCCTATATGAACACAACAATCAAACCCCGGCCCTCAGTCCCCAGCAGCTGCGAAGCAACTGACCACGGCGGCGGTCAGACCTGCGACGCTGCAGAGGGTGCTAAGAATCCCTGGCTCCGGACAGGCCGCCATTGGAATATGAACCTGGCAACGTTTAACGCAAGAACATTATCTAGTGAGGCGAGTCTAGCAGTGCTATTGGAAGAATTAGAGGGCAGTAAATGGGATATAATAGGGCTCAGTGAAGTTAGGAGGCCAAAAGAAGCATATACAGTGTTAAGGAGCGGGCACGTCCTGTGCTACCGGGGCTTAGCGGAGAGACGAGAACTAGGAGTCGGATTCCTGATTAATAAGAATATAGCTGGTAACATACAGGAATTCTATAGCATTAACGAGAGGGTGGCATGTCTTGTTGTGAAACTTAATAAGAGGTACAAAATGAAGGTTGTACAGGTCTACGCCCCTACATCCAGTCATGATGACCAGGAAGTCGAAAGCTTCTACGAAGACGTGGAATCGGCGATGGGTAGAGTGAAAACAAAATACACTATACTGATGGGCGATTTCAATGCCAAGGTAGGCAAGAAGCATGCTGGAGACAAGGCAGTGGGGGAATATGGCATAGGCACTAGGAATAGCAGGGGGGAGGTATTAGTAGAGTTTGCAGAACAGAATAATATGAGGATAATGAATACCTTCTTCCGCAAGCGGAATAATACTAATATGGATGAGATAGTTCAAGTGGCTGAGGAGTTCTATAGAGATTTATACAGTACCATGGCACCCACGACGATAATGGAAGAGAGAATACTCTAGAGGAATTCGAAATCCCACAGGTAAAGCCCGAAGAAGTAAAGAAAGCCTTGGGAGCTATGCAAAGGGAGAAGGCAGCTGGGGAGGATCAGGTAACAGCAGATTTGTTGAAGGATGATGGGCAGATTGTTCTAGAGAAACTGGCAACCCTCTATACGCAATGCCTCAAGACCTCGAGCGTACCGGAATCTTGGAAGAACGCTAACATAATCCTAATCCATAAGAAAGGCGACGCCAAAGACTTGAAAAATTATAGACCGATCAGCTTACTGTCCGTTGCCTACAAAGTATTTACTAAGGTAATTGCAAATAGAATCCGGAACACCTTAGACTTCCGTCAACCAAAGGACCAGGCAGGATTCCGTAAAGGCTACTCAACAATAGATCATATTCACACTATCAATCAGGTGATAGAGAAATGTGCGGAATATAACCAACCATTATATATAGCTTTCATTGATTACGAGAAAGCGTTTGATTCAGTCGAAACCTCAGCAGTCATGGAGGCATTGCGGAATCAGGGTGTAGACGAGCCGTATGTAAAAATACTGAAAGATATCTATAGCGGCTCCACAGCCACTGTACTCCTCCATAAAGAAAGCAACAAAATCCCAATAAAGAAAGGCGTCAGGCAGGGAGATACGATCTCTCCAATGCTATTCACAGCGTGTTTACAGGAGGTATTCAGAGACCTGGATTGGGAAGAATTGGGGATAAGAGTAAATGGAGAATACCTTAGTAACTTGCGCTTCGCTGATGATATTGCCTTGCTTAGTAACTCAGGGGACCAACTGCAATGCATGCTCACTGATCTGGAGAGGCAGAGCAGAAGGGTGGGACTAAAAATGAATCTGCAGAAAACTAAAGTAATGTTTAACAGTCTCGGAAGGGAACAGCAGTTTACGATAGGTAGCGAGGCACTGGAAGTGGTAAGAGAATACATCTACTTAGGACAGGTAGTGACTGCTGATCCAGATCATGAGAGTGAAATAATCAGAAGAATAAGAATGGGCTGGGGTGCGTTTGGCAGGCATTCGCAGATCATGAACAGCAGGTTGCCATTATCCCTCAAGAGAAAAGTGTATAACAGCTGTGTCTTACCAGTACTCACGTACGGGGCAGAAACCTGGAGGCTTACGAAAAGGGTTCTACTTAAATTGAGGACGACGCAACGAGCTATGGAAAGAAAAATGATAGGTGTAACGTTAAGGGATAAGAAAAGAGCAGATTGGGTGAGGGAACAAACGCGCGTTAATGACATCTTAGTTGAAATCAAGAAAAAGAAATGGGCATGGGCAGGACATGTAATGAGGAGGGAAGATAACCGATGGTCATTAAGGGTTACGGACTGGATTCCGAGGGAAGGGAAGCGTAGCAGGGGGCGACAGAAAGTTAGGTGGGCAGATGAGATTAGGAAGTTTGGAGGGTCAACATGGCCACAATTAGTACATGACCGGGGTAGTTGGAGAAGTATGGGAGAGGCCTTTGCCCTGCAGTGGGCGTAATCAGGCTGATGATGATGATGATGATGATGAATCTCAGTGCCGGTGGAAACTGGGCGTTTGCAAACAAGTGCTTTCAAACAAGAGCGTCAACGTGGCGTTCAGAAATATTGACGTCCACGCGACTTCCAGAGAAATGCGCATCGAGAAAGAGAGAGCGCCAGTAGTGGAGAGGGTAGCGAAAGGCGAGAGGGAAAGCGCTCGCTCGCCTTCGAGCTCAGCGTTGTTTATGGGGCCTTGTAAGTGTGCTAAGATTAGACACACGATAAGGACACAAAGTGTTTACCTTCATGGTCTTATCCTTGCTGGGAGCTTTATCGAAGAACACCTTCGAGCCTTCCGGGTCGCAGACCTTGTCGGCAGAACCGTGCTGTACGAGAAGCGGCAGCTCCACGGAGTTTGCGTGTTCCACTGCAGCCTGCGAATAACAACAGATACCGTATGCACTCGATTCTAACGCGCAATTTTTTTTCCTGGAGAAATCGCTAGAAGAATGACAAGCACGTTAGAATCGACTGTGAAACCGAAAACTGCAATAAGTGTTGTGCAAATCTCAATTCCCAACGTCGAATCCCGTCTGCCACGGTCTGCGAGGCGTTTAATACCCCAGTCATACGGGGCACGTTCGATGGCAATTGAACACGATCGGGATCGAGTTTCTCGATCGCCATTATTGGCTCACCTCCCGCCGCTTGTGCAAAAGAGCCAATCACGTTCGAGCAATTCGATCTCGATCGGGCCCGACCATGTCACAGTTATTCTTAATGAAAAAAAGACTTAAGCAATCTCTCTCTGCATGGTTCTCGCATCGCTACTGGCATACAGAACTGATATGCACACTAAAATGTCGGAACGCAACCACATTTTGCGCAACGCCCGCACAGAAAAAATGCTATGCATAGAGTATCGGTGAACGTCGCCGGCAGCACATTCTTGAGGAGGAACCAGCGATGGAAGGCGCTCTCCTGAAGTGCGCAGGTGGCGTCCTTAAACTCCTTAAACTTCGTAAAGTAGCGACACTCTCCTCCTCCGCCTTCACTCATCCTCGTTTCTCCTCTCTTTCACGCTCCCTCCTCGACCGTGGCGCCGCCTATCCCGCTATAGCGTAGCAAGGGCGCCAACATGCTCTCCTCGCCACTCTGTAGACGCTTCTGGAGCAAAAATGGCGCTGATGCACGGCGCGAGGGTCCACGTGATGCTAATAGGCCAATAGCGACGCGGCGTCGGCCTCGGCCGGAGCGCGCGGAGAAGGCAGCATTCTTCAAAGCGTGGCACTACTTTACAAAGTTTACAGGGCTTTAGGCAGAATGGCTGGCAGACGACGGCTGTGCGAATCAGGCCTAACTGTACGCCTTTAGGACCTCTCTTCGCCTTGTCTGTGGCGTTCAGCGTTGGCTGCCGTACCATACTGACACTCACCTCGAGCGCAGTGATCATGGCCGCCGCCCATCCGGCAGAGGCGCTGCCGTGGTAGCGGAGTGGGTCGCTCGCGAAGCGACGCTTGGCCTCGGGGTCCCTGGACAGCAGCTCCGGGTCAAGAGACCCCACGGGAAACGCCGGCAAGACGAAACCGAGAACGCGAGCCATGGTCCTCTGTTGGGAAGCACGTGGCGTACGCGAAGATACATTATTTTATAAAGCGATCTTCCTTTGCCTAGTCCATAACAAATTTCGCTTCTCGTCAGTCGGTATAGTTTGGCCGAGCTGTGGGTTAGTACACCTGCCTACCTGCATACGTGCATACCTACCTACATCCATACCTGCTACATGTATACCTGCTACATTAATACCTCGCCGTGTGTCGATTACTACGTCATGTCTTTTCTTTCTGCAATGTCACCTATGTTTTGAGCAATGTACGGGTGACAGGGCCAACGTCAGGCAGATTTCTACCTTTAGCGTTGTCATCCCAGACAAACTTGGGTCTAAAAAAACTTGAAGATAACTAAAACCATGCTACCTGCATACGTGCATGCCCACTTACATGCATACCTGCATTACCAACATACATACATACATACATACATACATACATACATACATACATACATACATACATACATACATACATACATACATACATACATACATACATACATACATACATACATACATACATACATACGTACGTGCAGGCACGTGCAGTATGATCTGCAACACCGGTACCCGTGGTCGAAGGGGCTCCAATACTGTACGGCTTCGCAGACACAGGTAAGTTCCAGATCTAAACACACCTTCAATTAGTGGCATTTATTAAACCGCTACTTCGCATGTCAGAGCCACCGCGCAGCCCTACAGCCCCTTCGACCACGAACAAGGGTGTTGCACGTCATATTGCACGCGACTGCACACTGTCTTTCTGTTACGCTGCTGGTAATAATGATGTCATCTTGCAACTTTCTTTTTATTTTCTTGAACTTACCCTGAAGCAGGTGTCCAGTTCCTTGTCGACTCCGAGTAAAGGTGCCACCAGAACGAGGCCGGCGAAATCGTCGCGCCTTCGTTGCGCTGCGATGACCGCCAGCAGTCCACCCTGGGCGGCATCACGACAATCACGCAGTGTTCAATCACGCAGTGTTCGATCACGCTGCCACAATCACGCTGCCCCAATCACGACAGTTTTCGAAGCGCAAGATACGGGAAACAAGACAACACACAAAAAAAAAGAACAATGCGGCAGGTCCAACGCACAGTGTTTCAATCTACATACTCTACGGAGCTTCGTCTACAGATGCGCCAAGAGTGCCCAAACCTGCGTTCGTTTCTGCGTTATTGCAGCGTCACTTCGTACCAAAAGTTTCTGCCCAAACCACATCATCCGCCTTACAATTCGTATTTGCTCGGGCGCACACGGCTTTGCTATACGCACGCAATGCAACACACGTGACGATCATCCCAAATTTTGACCGCTTCGGGCTCTTTTAACTTGCACCCAATGCACGGTTACAACGAGCGTCAGATTCTTTCTTTTTTTTCATATTTTTTTTGCATTTCGTCCACGTAGAAATGTGGCCGCCGCGGCCGGGATTTCATCCCGTCCCCCTCGCGCTTAGCAGCGCGCGACGCCAAAGCCGCTACGCAACTACGGCTAGTATACTTTCAGTTAGTATACTTCGTATACTTTCAGTTATGCTTCGGGCGCACGCGCTACCGCTGTTCGTGTTTCAGTTGACCTCGACAGCACAGCCCTATCTGCACCGCGCGCAATCTGATCATTGTACACGCCTGCTTCACTCCGCTATAGAGCTGGCGACAAGGTTTAGGAATTTTCAAATACCGTCGACACGTCTTGCGTCGCGAGCGCTCGAGAGCTTGGAAACAGCGGTAATCCGGTGGAAAACGAACTCCGACGAATGGAAAACGACGAAGCGGATCAATATTTTTTCTTCGCTCCTCGATGGCTTACGCAACAGTTACTATAATAGGTCTCCACTCTTCAGTCTTATCGGAGCGCCGTATACTAAAACGCTGCTATGACGAGCTTCGCAAATCGTGAGATTGAAGAGCTCTGCAGCGTAGAAGGGTTTCTCTGGATCGTCATTGCATTTTAAAGCCGCTTTTCTTCGAGTGCTTCCGATTTTTTTTTCTTTACCACACCGGTTCACTGACCATGGAATGGCCCACGAGGTAGACAGGCCTGTTGGAGAACTTTGACCGCTCTGTGTCCACGTGCTTGAGGATGTCGTCGACGTACACGTCGGCGGACTTGACCATCGCACGACGCCCTTCGCTCATGCCGTGGCCGACTGCGAGGAGGCGAGTGTATACCATTCCTCGATTACGGCTATTTTATACAATGTAGTACAGTCGACTCTATATGTCTGCGGAGCGCTGGTTATCGAGCGCGAAAGCTGCGTTTACCGCACACCACGTAGGTGGGGCCCATAAAAGGAGCACAGCGCTACGTTAATGGCGCACAGCGCTGCAAGCTGCGTATGCAAACTTCCTAGCGCTACACGGGCCCCGTAAACTTTTTTTCAGAGGCGATGTTATTTTTGCTCTAAATAAAGACGGAAAGACAGCTGAGAGTATGCGTACGTTATGATCCCAGGTACTCTGAATCTGAATATCAGAGTGTCGCTTAAAGAAACTATAGTCAAAAATGCTTAAGATAACGAGCAGTAAAAAGCGCTGAACAACAGGACAAAGAGAGGGACACAGACAGCAGCGCTGTTGTCTGTGTCCCTCTCTTTGTCCTGTTGTTCAGCGCTGGTTACTGCTCGTAATCATGAACCAACCAGCCCAAATGTGTACTCTTCTGCTTAAGATAACGCTCTAACGAAGAGAATTCCATTGGATCTGCAGGCTGAGGCCTCCTCCTCCTCACCCGCTTTGGTCACAGTTAGTCGCTCAATAAGCGTAGGCAGTTTGCATAGACGTCATCGTGGGCGCCATCTTGGTGCACCACTAGCACATCGAGAAGCCGCGTAAACAAGAAACGTGACAGCGCGGCAGGGCTCTGACGAACAAAAAGTTCCCTCGTTTCGAGACGTTGGCTGCAGACTGGGAACGTCGCTTGTTATAGACCACTCTCGGTGACGCTGTGCTCTGATTGGCTCAATGCATGCCTCCAGAACGAATGATGGAATTAGACTATGTCCAAAATAGTAACCCCCCCCTCCCCGCCCCCACTTCCTATCACTTTGAGTTTTCGTCCTCCCATGAAATCAGCCTCGTCGCATATATCACAACGCGCGCCACAGCGTAACGGAAGCAAAGGGGAATGCATGCAGCGCACGCTGTTTTGGAGCTCTTAACACTTGTCGTAGTAAAACACTTGATAAAGAATCATTTGCACGTAACATCACTGCGGGTAACTTGCCGTGGTCGTGAGCGAACACGTAGCAGCCGAGTCCTACCAAGGCCCGGGCCAAGTTGTCGTAGCTGGGGCCGTGGCAGTGCTCTGCGTAACCGTGCGCCAGGAATACGAGCGCCCTGCATGCATAGACAAACAGCGAGGTGTGAGCGTGTGCAAACAAGCGCTGCTGCTGATCGTCTTTGTTGGCTCGCAAGCGCTGCACGCAACTAAAAGTAAGGGGAAGAAGAAATACGCAGATCCAGACGCGTATCTTGGAATCTATGCGAAGCGAAACTTTCGTGCAGTGGGTAATCAAATGCTATAAATTCGCCCGTGTTTTTTTTTTTTTTTTCATTCCTGCGTCTTTCGTGTAACGGAAACGGGCTACGCGAGAGCACGTAGTCGATTCCGCTGTGCCTTTGATCATTAACTGTCAACGATCCGTCATTAGTCACTCTCAGTTTCCTAACTCCTCTTTCTTCATTTGACGATGTCAGCAGCGACGAAATCTTAAAACTACATTAGAAACGTACTTTCCCGGATGCGTACGTGTCGCTTTCTTTCCAACTCACGCGCGTTGCACACGGCACTGTACCTCGGTTCCGATTCGCCCCTCCAAGACTTGCAGACGATCTTGTGGTTGTCGCCATTGTAGAAGAAAACGCTGTCGTCGACTTTGACGTCTGAGCTCGGTGCTGTCGCAGAAGCGCTCATCCTGACGCGCCTTCGAGGGCAGTCGGGCGATAATGAAGGAGGTGACAATGGGCCATTGTACAGAGGTGTCGCGATGGCGATGTTGATCGCGCTTACGCTGCAGTTTGAATTGAGGTATGGTCGTTTCGCGATCACATTCCTGGCATTTGCTCCCCCGAAAAATGAAACAAAGAAACGAATCGTTTCTGAAACAAAAGATGAAGTGAATTCGCTATCATCTTTCTTGCTTTTGCCACACGCAATATTACAGTGAGCCCCGCAAAGGTGGGAGTCCAGGTTGTGCGATAGTATATCAGTGACAATCTGCACGTCCTACTTTGGCTCTGTCCTCCATCCGTTCGGTGTTCTCTAACACGTCTGCTTATCGAGCGCTGTCTCAGTTGCTGTAATCTCATAGCAGGGGGAAAAGCTAGAATGACCTTAGTTACAATCTCCAAGTCTTGCTGTCGCGCTTACACCGTTGTTGTTGTTGTTGTTGTTGTTGTTGTTGTTGTTGTTGTTGTTGTTGTTGTTGTTGTTGTTGTTCAGTAACAATACCAGGCATACCCGCTGTATGGGGGACTTACACAACATTATTAGACTTGAGCACTTTCGGATTGTTTAAATTAACGTCGAATTTCTTCTTCTATAAGTGAGCTTTTGGATATTTTTTTAGAATATTCTTGACGTTACTAGTGAACGAGGAATATACAACAGGTTATTCTCGCCTCCGCCACTACATAAAATGTCGCAGTCAATAAATACTTTTTCGTATTTTCTAGAATAAAAATAAATATTACAGTATCCAAATTCGTACACCTTTGTGTTTAGTGGCTTTAGCTGAAAAATTTAGACGGTATGCGCCACAACATTTTGACAACGAAACGTTGCATCCGATGCCATTAACCAGGACATTTTACTGTTTAGGTTCCAACGTTCAAATGGTTAATGCCTTTGTTTATATCCACCCAATTTACCCACCCGATTAATGGCCAATACCCCACTGTGTGTATGCGCCACCGCGACTCAGGTCAACAACAACTTGCAGAAAGAGAACCAACTCGGCTCTACTCTTTGCACCTGGCTAACCGTCCAGAATCAGCCATTCCAAATTTACGTTCCACCGCTGCTGTTCTGAATTACGAAACTATGGGGCGCATCGATTTTCACCGTGTCCCAGTGTACTATATTCATTGAATGCGGATGTGACTGATGGAGGTGACAAACACGTAATCGCGTGCGATGGATGTATCGGGCAAGATTCCGTGAACTCATTCTCATCATCCCCTGCCTTTCGGGCAGCTTTTATTGCGACAGCAATTATATGGACGCTCGAGGCGCATTTCTGCCGTCGCCGTGAGGGTCCGTACAAAGTCCAAGGGCGATAAAATCGCCGTCGCGTGCCGTATACTATGTGCGCGAGTGAAAGCGTGCGAGGGTGAGCCGGCGATCGCGGCTCAATCTCGTACACACGAAAGAGGATAGCGCGGAGGAAGCGCGCCGTCTTCCGTCGTCCGCAAGGTTCCAGGGGCAGGGTAGAGAGGGGGGCTTGTTCTACTCCGGGCCGCTGTATCTTGAAAGTCATCTGCGACATGGACAGAGTCCGCCGTGCGCCGTGTTTTCGCGCGTTAGTTCGCGTTGATGTGAGAAGGAGCGCTAAAGTCGATTCGCTCGCTGCTGCTGCCGCACTTCCTCACTCCAACGTTGTGACAGCGAGTTTCCGCGTTCATCGAGTAGGATATGTTCGTGTTTGTGCGTGCGTGCGTGACACCATGCTTGCTAACTTAGGTAGTGTGCCTATGTTTACAAGTTTCTACGGCTCACAAAACTACTATCCTTAACTTCGTATAGCTTTCTACTAACTTGCAATCGCAATCGATGCTTCGTCTTTCGGGCGAAACTGCGACTTTCTTCTTTTCACCCCTCTATGTGCATGTATACATGAATAAACTTATTTATTTATTTATTTATTTATTTATTTATTTATTTATTTATTTATAACCTGACTGAATAAACTTGCACAATTGAATTTGAAGTTTCGTTTATGTAAGACGATAATGTGATGGGCCGTATGCGACCGTCAGTTTTTTTTTGTTTTTTTTTTTCTCGAGGCCACCTTTTTCAACGTACCTGATCCCATATTCGTCATACATTCTTACGCTAGAATTGTTCGTAGGAGCGCAAGTCAGCTAATCGCTATATTCGGCGGCCGCATTTCGATGGGGGCGAAATGCGAAAACACCCGTGTACCTAGATTTAGGTGCACGTTAAAGAACCCCAGGTGGTCGAAATTTCCGGAGTCCTCCACTACGGCGTGCCTCATAATCAGAAAGTGGTTTTGGCACGTAAAACCCCCACAATTTATTTTTTTAATCGCTATATTGAACATGCACGCGGAGGAGACCGACCAACGACAAACATCGCTTACGAAAGAAAAGCTTTTTTAATTCGCCCGCCCAATCTCGAAATTGTCTCGGAACGCCTGCGGTGACTCGATTGTCAGGATGTTTAACTCTGATTGCACGCGATATTAGTTGCCGTGGTGTCAAAGAGGCAGACAAAGTTGCTAACAGGGTGTGTTATGCAAATGTGCCTCTTTGGCGAGATGATCCGCTTGTTCGTCACCAACGTTTAGTGACTGATATGATATCTTAGCTGGGGTTTGGCGGCCCCTGTAGTTCCCGCTTGAGTAGAACCCGTTCTCTTATTAAAAAACGTGAGTTCTCTGTTGAAGCAATATTTTGTTTGTGTTTGTAGTTGCTGGAGTGAGAACCTCTATTTACAGCCACTTTTTATTATTATTTTTTTCAATTTTCTATCGACCACCTGGAATCTTCTATCAGGAAATTTCTCACGAGAAATAAGAGCGCCTGCCTTATGCGAGTAACTTTTGTGTTTAGCGCAAAAACTTAATGAAAGAAAAAAGGATAGTGGACGAGAAACAGATTAGCTCTACTTTCAACAATTGCTCATATAAAAAGCAGCATCACGAGTAAATATACCCAAGACAAAAAATAAAGACAAGCATGAGCAAACTATGAGCCAGCCAGGAATGACAGTTCTCTCAGCGGTAAATTGGCGAAGGCGTACAGACGTACTACTAGCCAAGGCTATCTGTTGTTGCGGATTCAATTATTAATCTCGTCCTATCTCGTCTTGATGGCTGTGTGCTCGACAAAGCAATTACGAAACAGAGGCGAGCAACGACGCGTGCTGCAATGTGCAGATAAACCAGCTGGCCGTCGCGTCCTTTGTCGACATTACTACAGTGCTCTCTAAACCTGTCGTTCAGACAATTATTTCTATGTAATGCATAGACACATTATGAGAGAAAAGAAGGGGGAAAAAGCTTAAGTTGATGGACCCCGATTTCCTACAGTGCGGCTATTAACGACAGGTGAAACAAATGTAAAATGGCATAAAACGTAATTAAACCAACACACGTTATAGAGGAAATGATAAGCAAGTACACAAAGATATATAGGCAGATTGTGCATTTGAGGAAGTTGGGAAGAAAACGAACAGATACGTATACAAGTGTAGCAGTTAACTACCCCTACTATCATTATGTATGTCGCGGTTTTTTGCATGTCATACACGAAAATACAATCACGAAAAATGAATAGTCGCTCCCTTGCTAGTCAAGTCAACAGCTCTGTTATCTTTGACCGTTATGTTCCCTTTATTTTATGAAAGTGTCTAATCGTTAACATGGAGTCCTTATATCTCGTATGGCCATTCGTGTATAGGCCTGAATAGGCCTACAGTATTGAATAAATAAATAAAATAAATAAAATAAATAATCTATGGGTCTCTCTTACAAGTCCTCCGAAGAGCTATATGTGGTCCCACCTTTATTTCATGTCCAACGTGTGTTCTTCGTGCGATAAAGAAATTGTGAACTTGTGGGACGACCTTTTCTGTTAGCAACAGCTACTGGGTGCTGGGTTTGTGAACAAGTAATTGATAAGAGTTTAGAAGTTGCACAAACACGGATAAGGGCGCCTTTTGACAAAAAAATAGGTCCAACCAATCGAAACGTCGGCCAGCCTGCCTGAGGCGGGCCGACAGATGATCGCCCATCTGTTGGCCCCGATCTCGACTAGGGAGAGTTTACTGCATTTGCAAAATTCAGTCACAAATAACGACTCGGTTTTTCTTTCTTCTGAAGCGGCGTTTATGCAGTCGAAGGCATTGCTGTGAGAGTTGCTGCGTCACTCTGCTGTTGATCGGACAAGCGCGGTTGCACTGCCGGTGTCTCCTCCTCGGTGGGAAGCCTCGAAGAGCACCAGTTCACGATGTCTTTCAGGGCTTGCTGGCCGACACCTTCGGGTTCCTTCAGCAGGCTGTGATACGCGTCGCTGTAGATCTGTTGAGCAGGGAGCAAAAAGACAACAACAACAAAGTATATTCACAATAGATTCCGGTAGGCTTGTCCAATTACACTACTTCCCAATATTGTTTGAAATATGCGCTCGTAGGGCAGCATAAGAAGCCAACAAACAAAGACACCAAGGACAACACAGGGGGAAATTACTTGTACTTACTCATTGAATTAAAGAAATGATAAATTAAAGAATGTGGATGGGATAACGGCGCCGCGGTAGCTCAATTGGTGGAGCATCGCATGCGTAATGCGAAGACGTGGGATCGTTCCCCCAACTGCGGGAAGTTGTTTTTTCATCCACTGTAATTTTCAATAATTTATAATTTTTTTAATTCAATGAGTAAGTACGAGTAATTTCCCTTGCGTTGTCCTTGGTGTCTTTGTCTGCTGGCTTCTTATGCAACGATAAATAAATATCGGGCCCCTCGGTTAACCCCTTTTACTCTCGTATAGGGTATATCTTGTCGACACACGAAAGTTCCTGTGCTTCAGTTTGAAGTTCTGAATAGCGATATATTCTCGTATTAGAAACAGAAAAAGAAAACAAAACGCCGACAAATATGGTGCTGCCAAAGCGGGTGGACGTTCCGGCTTCAGCACGGGAGCCTTGTTCCCTACATTCATCCCCATGTTCCTCCCGTTAGTGAAAAATGCTTGCGTGCTAACAATCATAACCAAGGTAACCACCAAACTCGTAGGGCACGTTGAATGACACCGACCAGCACCAGGTATTTTGGCAGGATGTCTCGTACTTGGTGATATTTTAGGTCATGACAGTAGAATGTATGCCACGCGCGGAGGCCTTGCTATATATGGTTTTTATTTCAACTTCAGACGTTTAGCTTCGTAGTCTAAGAAAACAACCTTGAGAGGAACTAGGCAACTAGTCAGAAGCCCTTGGTTTCTGTGTTTCTCCACGGGCCCATGAACTCTATAATTGATTGATCTGTACTTAGGTGATAAATAAAGCTTTGTCAGTATACGTTTACCGAGAACAGTCATTCTAGCCTTCCTGTCAACCTGTATCGGATACACATCGTTGCATTCATAACGCACAGCCATCGACAAATGAACAATGGCCCAATGGTTAGCACGTTGTACGCTTGCCACTTGAGGAAAGATTGGACACCCCCCCCCCTCCCTCGTGGTGCCTTCTCACTCTGTCCCAAGTACTAGACAACAACGAACGCAAGGTTTTAGGCAAACACCCCGGGTGTGACGAAACTTCCAGCTCTCAAAAAATTGCTGCCGTATTACTATATCTACCAACAGAATAGCATTTTTATTCCAATCACTCGATAAATAAATCGACCAATCAAAGAACTTAATCTTCAAACACCTAGAAAACGAATACGGAAATATCTGGACCATTAGCCGAGGAAGGCTAGTTCTTGTTCCTGCAAAAAAAAAAAAAAAAAATATGCAGATTGCTGTATAAATAACAACGTGACAAATAGCCACGATTGAGCATTTCTTGCGGTATAAGTAAAAAGTGAAACGGAAGTAAACAGAACAGAATAATTCAATTACAGGTTCTGGTTTCAGAAAGGGAGCAATTCGATACTTTCCTTGTATTTTCGTGCGGCCTTCATCCCGAGCGGTAACATATTCCAGATTGTTTGAACTGCGGAATTCAATTACTCATTTAGCATATGCATCATTAACGGTTTGACAGGTTAATGTCGCCGTTCCAAGCGCATCTCGTATTGCGCGCCCACAGAGATGGTTTCGGGCACTAGTAAAAGGTCACGCACGAAAGCTCTTGCTTATATAGTGTCCTCGCTGCTTAAGTTTGTCGCAGCCATCGTGAAACTGAATGAGCAAATGTAGAATAACACCGGGAGTGCAGATACCCAAAGCTGCACGGACCCGCTGCAGCCTGAAGAGCTATCGGCCACTTTAGCGGGTGCTATATAGGCAGCGGCACAAATTGCGATGCCGCATGCAACACAACCACGTAGAAATTTCCGCGAACGCGCACCTTGATACTCTTGTCTTTGCTGGGAGCATTCTTGAAGAAACCAAATGAGGCGTCGGGGTCGCACAGCTTGTCACCGGAGCCGTGCTGGATGAAAATTGGCAGCTCCAGAACGTTGACCTCGGCGTGGGCGGCCTGCGATGATGATGGAAGTTTTGGGATATTTGATTATAATTACTTGATTAACGAATGCTTCACATGCGGAATTAATTGCCGCTACAGTTGCACCTGCTACCAAAACAAAAACTCCGGTTCACCTCTAATGGTATTTCATATAGATGACAAGGCAACGCACTTTGAACCTGACGGCGAACGAAGAGAAAGCTCGATGTTGCTAGGGGAAGGCTTGAAAAGTTCCACTGTGCTACGAAGTTGCTTTGGACTCTGGAGCTTCCGCTTAAGCGTATATAAGTACTTGTCGGAGCGTATGCTTTAAGTTGAATTCGTTCACGTAGTTGCTCGTTTATGTAGTTATTCGTTCACCCTGGTTCTTTAATTCGGCGTTGTTGAGTGGGTCAATGTACGTGACTATCACGTAACTTGGAGAGGTGGGTGAGGAAGCTTGAAGAAATGGCGGAGACGCGTAAGTTTGACACGTTCGTACATATATTAAGGAAGTAAAGTATGTTTAATAGACACTATTTTAGCACTTTAACAAGATGCATAAGATGAAAAGCATTAGCAATAGAAGCACTTAGGCGGAAATGATTTAACAATTAAAGCACTCGGGACCCACCAATGAAAATAAAAGAAATAGGTGAAGTTGAGCTGCTACAGTACAGAATATCGAGGCTATTCCCATCTATATTGTTTCGGTCACGTGAATGCAGAAATTTCCATCTGTGTAACTGTCACTGCCCAGCAGACCTCCGCAGAGCTCCTTTCGGTATATTCACGCGAGCCCTTTCGGTAAGCCTCACGAGAGCCCTTATGCATGGTCTTCAACCTCCTTTTTTTTTTTTTTCATATGAAATTGACGTTTAAGCAATCAAACCAAAAATTCATTCCAAATATAAGTCAGATTCAGGCAGAACTGTGTGGGCGTGATTAAATCGTATTCTCGCACGTAAACTTTCGTGAAACTTTTGCACTAATTTGATCTGCTTCGCTATGTCATCACTGCCGACGAAAAAGCAACCGTGAAACTTTACACTAATTTGATCTATTTCGCTGTGTCATCACTGAGGTGGAAAAAAGCACCCGTGAAACTGTACACTAATTTGATCTATTTCGCTGTGTCAACCTTGAGGACGAAGAAGCACCCGTGAAACTTTACAATAATTTGATCTATTTCGCTGTGTCATCACTGAAGACGAAAAGCACCCGTGAAGTGCGCTTCGGATCCGGCAATATGACAAGAAAAAAGTCCAGGATGCGGCATTAACGTGTCAGCCCACGACCCGCCGTGGTAGCTGCAGGTCGCGGGTTTGGCCCCCGGTTCGGGGCCGCCGCAGTTCGAAGGAGGTGAAATGCAAAAAAAAATAGAAGATTATACTTAGATTTAGGCGCGCTTAACGAATTCCAGATGGTCAAAGCTAATCTAGAGTTTCCCACAACGGCGTGTACCTGATTTATTTATTTATTTATTTATTTATTTATTTATTTATTTATTTATTTATTTGCTTCGTAACAGTACAGTGTAACAGGAGGCGGAGGGAAAAGCCGCTCAAATGACGGCTTGAGGGATCCTCCGCCCCCTTTGTGAACAATGGCAGCAGCTGAAAGACATCACAATATCACAGCATCTTTTTCTCTCTTTTTTAATGTGACACATTGTTTTACGTAAAGATCAAGACATGAAGGAAAACTGAAAACATATTTTATACATAGCTTATACAACGAAGAAAATTGCTGCAATCTTCTGCACTTAAACAAATAATCACCTCATAATCATATCGTACATCATATCGTACGCTATCCTACATGTCAATCACTTTGTTTAGATAAAGAAGAGTAGTTGTTGTTTCTTTTTTTTTTTTTTTACCATAACTAACATGAGGAGACGGTTACTTTCGCCCCGTATGAACATACCGCTTTTTGGCCCCTCACCGTATTATATATTCAAAAAGAAAAAAATTTCGCGTTCGCAGCAAACCATTCGGTAGTAAGAAATAAATTGATTAGCTATTTCGTCCCTGACCTGTCTTCGGGTCTATACAGGGTGATCACATTTAAGTTTTATGTAATTTAAAAAATAACCTGCTGCGCATGACTAATTCTTGTCCTTGAGCTTAATTACTCGAAGAGGCGGACATTTCTTGCACGAGAAATGAAAAGATGAAAAGAAGAATGATAGGTGTAACATTAAGGGATAAGAAAAGAGCAGATTGGGTGAGGGAACAAACGCGCGTTAATGACATCTTAGTTGAAATCAAGAAAAAGAAATGGGCATGGGCAGGACATGTAATGAGGAGGGAAGATAACCGATGGTCATTAAGGGTTACGGACTGGATTCCGAGGGAAGGGAAGCGTAGCAGGGGGCGACAGAAAGTTAGGTGGGCAGATGAGATTAGGAAGTTTGGAGGGTCAACATGGCCACAATTAGTACATGACCGGGGCAGTTGGAGAAGTATGGGAGAGGCCTTTGCCCTGCAGTGGGCGTAACCAGGCTGATGATGATGATGATTCAACTAATTAACAAGAATCCACTAATTAGCGTTAGAATTATTAACTTTACGGCAATTATTGCAATTTACGAACTGTAGCCAGGGAGTTTGCGAGGCGCATCCACTTGGAATGAATTTCCAGAATGACGCCAGTTTGGAGATATGCGCCATCAAACTCGGCGTAAAAAAGCGCTGTTGTTCCACTTACCTCTTTAACGACAACGCTCTTTTTTGCATGGAAGCACAAAAGTAACTGGAACGCGCACGTATTTCGTTCCACACTTAGAGAAATAATGTCTCGAAACTGGCGTCATCCTGGAAAGTCTTTTCAAGTGGATGCGTCTTGCAAGCTCACTGGTGCAAATTCATTAATTACAATGTTTACAGTAAATTGATTAATTAAGAAGTTAATTAGGGAATTTGTCTCGCCTAGTTCAATGTGTGTTTCTATTTCTCGTGCTAGTAATGTCCTCCTCTTCGAATAAGCCAGCTCAAGAACGACAATTTATGCTGTCTGCCACAGGCGATTTTTGTAACAGTTCCATAAAACGTAAAAAACGATCATTCGTATTAAGCAGGACAAGGCAGAATAGGCCCTCACCTCGAGCGCACTGAAGATGGCGGCTGCCCAGCCCGCACTCACGTTGCCGCGGTAGCGCAGGGGGTCGTCGTTCATCTGCTTGACGGCCACGGGGTCCCGGCACGCCAGCTCGACGGCCGTCTTGGCTATGGGAAGGCTGGGCAGCAGACGACCCAGAACGCGAACTAGGTTCGCCTACACAGAGTAAAGCCCCTTGCTGAGCACGTAGTTCCCAGCTACTATGGCCACACTTCTACGTAAGTGGAATGCAATAAAACTGCCCTGTGGTTTGGCTATTCCAGAGCCCAAAGAGGTGGAGGGGAGTAGGAACAGGTGTTCGAAACCAACAGAATTTAATTTAACAAAATCACGAGGACACTTAAACACTTCTTGTGCGTTGCGAATGCGAAAGCATTACTCTCCAATTGAACGCCGCTGAGAGGTCCTTCGAGTTATGGGCTGAGCTACTCGCGGGCAAGCGAGAGCGTTTAGGCGCTTGCTGAGAGAGGGCTTGCGCGGGCAAGGAGCGTGCGGATAACGCAGGTTTCCGAGAGTGAGAGCGAGGATGACGTGGCGTCGCGGCAACGCCCTCTCCCCTCACGCAACACCTGGCGCGCTATCGCCACAGCAGGTGTTCCTTCTCGCCCCACTCTTGTCCGTTGAGGCGCAGCTCGGGACATGGCGTCGCAGACAATGGGAATTTAGGTGCCGTTTTCCGCTCGTCCAGACGACAGACGACAGACGCCGGCTTTTTGGTGGCTATGGTGTTAGGCTGCTGAGCACAAGGTCGCGGGATCGAATCCCGGCCACGGCGGCCGCATTTCGATGGGGGTGCGAAAACACCCGTGTACTTAGATTTAGGTGCACGTTAAAGAACCCCAGGTGGTCGAAATTTCCGGAGTCCTCCACTACGGCGTGCCTCATAATCAGAAAGTGGTTTTGGCACGTAAAACCCCATAATTTAAATTTTTTTTCGCTCAATGGACCGTTTGACGCTTTCGCATCAATATATTAAAGGAAATTCTGTCGCAGCGAACGTTCCTCTGTTATAGAAATGCTGTCTTTATTTATTTCTTCCTTCCTTTTTTTAATCAAGTGTAGACATTTTTTTACAAAAGTGCGCGTGCCTCAGTCAACATTGTTCATAATTGGTGAAAATGATCAATTCGCAAAGTCACGCAGCCATTTGAAGCCAAAGGTAGGAAGCTTAGGCAGATATTAAGCGGCCCGAACCGCTATAGCTCCAGTGCCCGTAGACATTCACTAGCCCATGAATTATCTCTAGTAATTTATGCTCCAAATATATGTTCGAAACGAAACTTTACCTCGCGGTGTGTCTTAGTTTCTATTACAATGTGTGTTGGACACAATGGCGCATGTGAAATAAGGAATGCACATTCTGGGTGTTTTACTTTCTAGTTCGCGTTTTACTCCAACGTGATAGCAGACAGAAGGGTGTAGATTCCAGAAGGGTGTAGATTTGGGCACATTAGCAAACCATACCTTAACCGGCTGGATGATCAGCGTAAAAAAAAATTAAGCTATCAGCGCTTATTTAAGCCTTGTCTTTTAAGGCTTATTTTTGTTACGCTGACCTGAACGACAATTGAGCTACGCTAAATGCGTTACAAGAAGTACTTACTTTCTGGTCAATCTACGAATAACTGCGCTTTCAATATGTTAAAGTAAGAGGACAGAGCATCTATAGGCATAGCGATAAATCTCGTATTGCGCAGTGATTGTGTGGTATATCCACCACTGCCAAGTGTCGTTTGAGAGTTTGCGCCTCCGTTGTTTAATTTGTTCGCTCCTTGTTAAAGAGGCTACACATAACGCCCTCGCAGAGATTCGACAGTTGCCGAACAATGTAAGGGGTGCGCTGACGAAGACAAGTATACCCTTGCTGACACGTTGGCTCATAAAAGGGGCTTCATTCGTCTCCGGGTCGTTCATCGCTTCGAGTGTCCCGCTTCCCGCGTACCTCTGTGCAGTCGCAGAGAAGAAGGCTGGACGCCAAGTTTAATAAGACACGCATGATGAAGACTATATACAGTCACCTTGAACCACGAGACCTGTTCAACGCCCAAAAGTGGCGCCAGCAGCACCATGCCTGCGAAGTCCTTGGGTCGGCGCTGGACAGCTCGGACGACGAGGAGGCCACCCTGCGGGAACAAGGCGGTGGGACCGCACGAGTGACCTTCCAGAACTCGCGAGTTGCCAACAAGGAATTGCGATTGTTCGGCTTTCAGAGTAGGCGAAGGCACAATGAACGCGGTTGAGGAGCTTTTCTGTCCTGGTACGTATGCCTATAGGTAATTGAAACCTGACTTTCAGAACTCGCGAGTCGCGAAGAAGGAATTGCGACTGTTCGGCTTTCAGAGTAGGCGAACGCACGACGAACGCGGTTGAGGAGCTTTTCTGTCCTGGTACGTATACCTAGAGGCGATTGAAACCTGACTTTCAGAACTCGCGAGTCGCCAAGAAGGAACTGCGACTGTTTCTTTGACGTGGCCTAACTCGAATTACGCAAGCCACGTTTGTAATCGTGCTTGCCAGTTATTTACTGTACAGCATCAAAGATTCTGACTCTGACAAGCGGCCTGCTTCAGAAAGTGGTACACCCTTAAAGAAAAAATTCGTAGTAGTTACTACCGAGTGCCACACCATTTGCTACGTTAGTATAGCTGCAGTTGGTGACGATAGAGTTAGTAACATAACTGACTAAAAAAGGTATAGGCACTGTTACTAGTGGGTCTCAGCTACCAATTCCAAACGCAGTTATCACTGTCTGATACAAAGACACCTCTGCTGTACATATCAGACCAGCTGGGGCGTATTCCACAGTGTGTCCGATGTATGTTTATAGAATAGAAAGTTTGAATCCGGTGTGGTGCTAACGGCGTTCGGAATTTGTAGCTGACGCCAATTAGTACCAGTAACTACCTTGTTTAGTCAGTTATGTTACTAACTCTATCGTTACCAACTGCAGTTATTCAAAGGTAGCAAGTGGTGACGGTAGGTAGCAACTACTGCGACCCTCTTTTTTTAAAAGTGTATGAGCAGATCTCATCTTTAAAGGGCCCCGAAAGCCACGCTAACCATAGAATAGCCCACGAGGTAGACAGGCTTGCCCGAGGACTTGGCCCGGACGGTGTCCACGTGACTCAAGATGTCATCCACGTACACGTCGGCTGACGTCACTGTTGCCCGGGGCCCATCGCTCTTTCCGTGGCCGACTGCGGCGGGCAAAGTGAAAATGCTTCGTCGTCAGGGCAACACGGCAACCTAGAAGTGTTCAACTGTTAACCTAGCAGCCTAGCCTAACAACCTAGCTTTCTTCTAGGCTATCTCACATTGTACGTTACCCATCAGTCGCCAGCAGAGTCAAAAGCACTGAAGTTTCTAATGCCGCGCAGCTCAGCAGAGGGAGTAGCGGAACGTAGGCGTATGTACGTGCAATAACGACTGTTAACAATGTCTGCGTGTCAAGAAAGGAAACTTCGCCGTCCACCACATGCGGCTTTCCGCTAAATTCCCTTCACTGATCTTCCTGTCACTGGGCGACGATTTCACTATTTCATTTATTGTGACAGTCGTCTAGTACTTAATGTATGAAATGTCCTAACGTACGCGTGTCAGGTCTCGCTTCTACGCAAATTTTGTGCATTCCTGGTATAAGTGCCTCTGAGTTCTACGAAACGCTTCCGAAGAAACTATATGTTCGGTTAATTGTCCCGCTCCACTCCGCCTATAATCATGTTGCAGCTGACGACCTGCGCGTTCCCGAGATCGACATTGCAGATTTACAAATATCTCTTTTCTCTCTCTTCCTTGTTTCTCGTTTTGATAGCTGTATCCCTATCCTCCATGTCCGCTGCCGAATCCTTGCATTCCACAACGCGTAAACCCACCACCTCCTGAGTTTCATCTATGAATGGAAATGAACTTCAGAATAGTCTCACTTATCCTGACTTATTCGCTTCGAGGTTGGTCATAAGCACTGTGCAAGACCTACTCCACAGTTTTGTGGCAGTAATTTGGTTCTAACTCTATCGTCAAAGGCGATGAATCGAATCGCCCGCTCGCGTCATTTGCTTCAATAATCGACACCATACTGCTTTCATTTCTGCTGCTGCTGATGGTCAGTTCTTCCAGTGTCTTCTCTGATTTTCTTGTTTCATTTTCTTTATTCTTATCGTCCAGTAATGACAATAATCGAAAGACTTAACACAAAAGAGAAACTTATTTGGGTCCATCACTCTGTGTACATGTTCGTATTTTTCAGCACAAACTCAACTCAGCAAATGTGCGAGACTAGCTTGCCCATCGGTCATTCCTCATGTAGCAACAACTCTGACTCGCTCTCACTCGCACACGGATGATATATTCTGCCCCGTTCTAAGATGCACTGAAGATAATAGAAACTTGATAGAACTGACAAGGATTCGCACTATCAAGAGGTAGGCGTAGGAAAAATGGACACAAGATCATGAACCGTACGAAGGCCAACACAATTGTCGTGCTGCCCTTATCGCTGGCCTATAAGCTTCTGCGATATGCAGACGTTGTGTGCCCATGTGCAAACGTTTGGAGCCCGAACATCTCTGGCCACAGTGTGTCAACTTGCCGTGGTCGTGAGCGAACACGTAGCAGCCGAGTCCGACCAGCGCCCGAGCCAGGGCGTCGTAGCTGGGGTCGTGGCAGTGCTCGGCGTAGCCGTGGGCAAGGAACACCAGCGCCCTGCGTGAAGGTGAAGTTGTCATTCCGCAATTGCAATTATGACGACGATCATCTCAAGAAATGGCGCAAATCAACAATGTGGGGAGGGTTAGAGGGGAGGGGGAGGCTACGCCCAGAATCTTATGGTAGTGGGAAAGTGAAAAGATGAATGAAATTGTAAAGTAAACGTGAGTGAATCAATGGAATGACTAAGAGAGTAGAGTCAGTCTTTCGTAAATTCCGCGAGGGTTCAAAGCTCTAGGAACTGCAATGGTGTTTTAGAATAGACAAGTGAGGTCCTATACACAGCGCCTCCAACAGCGTATTAAGAAAGGAAAAAAAATTGTCGGCTGCCCGAAAGGAATGGGAAGATACAAAGGAATGGGCCGCACAGTGCCAAGTTCAGGGTCAAACCCGCCAACGGCGCCCTCTGATCGCCGGTTGAGGTCATGACCTCCTTTATTAAGATTACAAAGAATATTGTAGAGGAGGTCGTGGTTCAGGTACACAATAACGAGCTTACGCTCGCAAGACACAGCAAGGCACGCGTCATGGGGAAGGCGAACTCTGTGTTTGCTGCGGCCCGGTATTGTGGCGCTCTTTCACGCACTAAGCGATTCATGGCTGTTGCTTTTGATGTTTCGGCGCATAATAACACGCGCATGTCCGTGTGTGTATGTGTTTGTATACATTGCTATCAGAAGTAACATTTTACAGGGTTACAGATCTCGGAGGCGCATATGACACACAAGAGGCTTCAGACAAGAGGCTTTGCGAAGCAATACGAACACTACGTATGACTTGTAATTGCAAGAAAAAAGGAGGCGTTCCTAAGCTACAGTAGCACACGAGGAGAGCTCACGACCTCGGCTCTGCGTCAGCACTCCAGGACTTGCAGACAATGTTTTGGCCGCCACTGTTGAGGAAGGAAACGCTGTCGTCGACCCGGACGAGCTGGCTCGACGCTGTCGGTGAAGCGCTCATTTTGGGACGCGTTTCGATATGTAGAATCTTCTTCTCCTTCTGGTTATCGAATGGCACCTACCCGCTATTGGCAAGTGGCCAATTATCAGATGGCAAGAATACAAAAGCATTATGCAGATCCAACGCACACGCTGGCGTCTGTGTGGGTCGAAGCTTTATTGAAGCGGGTAATTAAGCCACACTCTACTGACGGGGATGCGCACCACTGTGTTTACTTTCATCCTACGCAACGTATAATCTCATACAATGTTTATATTTATCCAGCACAGAGATCGCAACTTCAACCTCATGCAATATTTTCCCTACCCCACGTGCAAAAGCTAACCGGAAACTCGCATCTGGTTAAGCTCCCTGCCTTTCCTTTCTATCTTTCTCTATCATGCAATGTTCATGTTTATGCGAAAGAAAGATCTGTGGGTCAACCCCGTTGGCTTTCGGACGTGAGTCATTGAAGGTACCAGAGCACTCGCTGGTTTCCGCGGATCTTGCAGAAAATAATACAGAATTCGCGTCGCGCATACAATCAGATTACACAAGGCGCAGCTTCAACAGACAGCGGATAGAACCGTCGATAACATTCCAGAAGCTTCCGATGCATGCAGGCGCGTACTGCGCTGAGCGATAATGTTTAACATTTGTTAGACGCTGAACAGCGGTCACCGAAGAAAGATGAAGCACGCGTGTCAGTATCCACGCCTTACGGGTAACCAGCGCTCACCGGGAGGCGCTACGGCAGCTTAAGCATGGTTTAAGTGTGTAACTTAAATATGCTGACACACTCTAAGAACAGTTTACACCCTTTGGCTTGCCCCTTCTGCCACACAACGATAATCGTCATCTGCCTTGATACGTTTCCTTTCTTTAACGCTGCGAGCCCGGAACTTTCCAGTAACGAACGGCACGCGCGTTATCAGAAGGGGCACTCCAAAGGGTGTAAACTGTTCTATGCTGATAACGCGCGTGCTGTTCGTTACTGGAAAGTTCCGGGCTCGCAGCGTTAAAGAAAGGAAACGCATCAAGGCAGATGACGATTGTCGTTGTGTGGCAGAAGGGGCAAGCCAAAAGGTGCAAACTGTTCTTAGAGTGCACCGTCGGGTAGGGATGCCACAAGGATGGCACGACATATTTAGCAATAACGGACGCGCGCCTTTATCCACGTTTGCAGGTTACGTACACTCGACGCAGGAGTTGTGTAAGTTAGTGCAAAATGAACAAAGACGGAGTATTTTTTTTTTTTTGAGTTGCTCAGCATTACATTTGTGGGATTTGACATGTAGGCAGATGTAGTGATGCTCAACTTCGTTGCCCTCTCGCAAAATTGCTGATATTGCGCAATGTTTATTACTTTCGCGCAAATGCCATAGTGTCTTTTGTTGTGTTTTTCATTTTGCTCTTTGATTACTCTTTTTTTTTCTTTGTCTCGAGAAGTAAGATTATGTTCTGTATTTTGTCGTGCTGTATACAATTCTAATGTGTGTTTTTATTTTTTGTTTTTGATTTATCTCTTGCTTTATATTTCGAGAAGTCGTCTTTCTGCTAAGTTGCGCATAGCTCCTGTAGTCTTTTTGATTGATTGATTGATTGATTGATTGATTGATTGATTGATTGATTGATTGATTGATTGATTGGTTGATTGATTGATTGATTGATTGATTGATTGATTGATTGATTGATTGATTGATTGATTGATTGATTGATTGATTGATTGATTGATTGATTGATTGATTGATTGATTGATTGTGAAAATTTAAATGAACAAAGTGGCTGATAGCATGGCCAGAACGGCCACCAAGTGGTTCGAACAAGGAATGTCCGCTGAAGCCAACGTTTCCGACAGAGGGGCCTGTCTCCGTCAGGACAGCAGCTCCTATCCTTAGCAGCGTTTATGGAAGCGTAGCTCCACCCTCCCCCACCCTCGGTTGGTTGAGGAGGATGAGAATGGGCTCCATGCGCTTGAACGTATGAATCTTTTTTTTTTTACGTTTTTGTGAACCCTGTTTGCTGGAAGAACCAGCAGCAGTACCTGTACATTTTCTCTCTATACTTGGTGCTTTCACGAAGTCTGCCAAAAGATTTGTAAGAGTCGCCTATGGCAGCACAACTCTAGTCCTCTAGTTGGATTACTCGAAGAGGCGGGACATTATTCCGGATTACGGAGAAATTGAAATGCGTGTTCGACATGATTCCGAACATTTTACCGATTAAGTTTCAACTTATTGAGGCACTCGTTTGAAGTCGAAGCTTTGCAATTCCCGCTCGCCTTTCTGCCTTTTCTGTCTGCAAGCGAGAAGCCTGGTTCTTCAGAAAATGCAATAATCGTGAGTGAATTAAAGTTAACCGCGGGAATCTCGATCTTCTGCGCGGATCTCCTTTCGTGTATCGTTTACCTGTTTATCTGCTTCGCCGGTCTTACTGAGAAGATTCCGGCCAGCCTACACGTCGGCGCACGTCACCCAGTTCAACGCAAACAAGATTCCCGTGTAATTGCAGCCTGGAAGACATCGATAATAAGTCGAGAAAGTGTCGGCTCAATTATGTTTGAGGGCAGGGTACCTCCATACGCGCGCCCGCACACCTTTCTACCTACTTGGGGGCAAAAGACGAAAACGGCCGCTCACGACCAATTTGTTGCTAGGCCAATAAGGGCTTGAATGAGTAAAGAGCAAGGCGCAATAGACCAGGACAGAAGAACACAAACGACAGGACCGGCGTCGTTTGCGTTCTTCTTCTGTCCTGGTCTATTGCGCCTTGCTCTCTACTCATTCAATCATGAACCAACTAGCCAAAGCAAGTGTTTTACTTGACCAATAAGGGCAATAGACGGCCATTGGACGACAACATCTTCCGACTATACACGAACGTGCGTCTGGACACACGCGTTATTCTAAAACGAAATACGGCCACTCTCATTGCGTGAAGACGTCGAACGGACCGCTGTTTATATATAGTATAGTTCAACACTCCCGCGCTGGCGTGGCCGTGTGAGACCTTGAAGCTGGCAGGATGAGGAGGTGCACATTCTGAGTGCCTCCGCTTAGCCCCCGGGCATCACCTCATTATGTCGTAGCTTCTGCTTCCATTAAAGCCCACGTTACAGCATGCCATTAGGACAGCCTGCACCCGCCGCGGTGCGTTTGAATCGGTCCCGATCGCACATATAGCAGGCAGCAAACACAACGCCTGGGGCCCCTTGTTTCACCTGGGATTGTTAAGTGGCCGCCGTCGATGGCTGCAGAGTGAAGACCGCGAACGTGGGGCATTCGTGAGCAGACTGCACTAATACATGATGGGGCGGGGGGGTTAGGGGGGGGGGGGAGGGTCACACCACAGCTAGGCACTTAGCGCGAAGAAAGCTTATCTGGTGCACATTTGCAAGTCTTTCGAAGAACGATAGCTTTCTTCTCGCCTTTCCAAACCGCTCTATATATCAAAAACAAAAAAGTTGGCTCTTTTTTTTTTTTTTCTAGAAAAACTACCCATTTCCTTCCATATCCAGTCAGAGTGTTAAGAGTGTTCTCTTTGTGGCGCCTGTCTCCGCTACAACAAATTATAATTCAACTGCAAGATAAGAAGCTAATTTGAAGCCGTGCTTTTTTTTTTTTTACAATAAAGTACAAATATGGAGATAAAACATGTTTACGAGTCACTCTCTGATGCTTCGCCCAAGCTTCGCGGCTAGCCCCCCGAGGTCATATTACCGTACTCAGATGTACTAATGACACTGCTGCATTTTCTTCCAGGTCCAGGAAAACGGCTGACTTCAGGTGTCAATGCCCACGTTATCGACTAAGCGCAAAACATGCCCTACAAATACCGGTTACCTGATTGTTCAGTCAAGGAGCATAAGCTCCAAACCGAGGACACCCCAACGTTTCTTAGTAGTGCGAGGCTCCAGAAGGGAAATTCCCGCCATGTCAACACATTCCTTCCTCGAAGTTGTTTGTGCTCACAGAGTTCAAAAGCCTCTTAAATGAGGAATTAGCTCAGTTGCGCAAGGGTTCGACCATGAAGAAAGTTGATCGCCGGACTGGAGACTCTTTGCAACCGTTTCTTTGGTGAACTACCGGCGGCATAAAGTTCATTCATTCATTCATTCATTCATTCATTCATTCATTCATTGACATGAAAGTAGTGGACTTCGGATACCGCTCTCCTCACGCTTTGTTTCTGGACGCGTTGCGTTTCCGTCGGGGGTTTAAATTTGCCACGTCCTTAGAGGATCGCAAGGTTGCTTGGGATTTCATTCGTCTTTGGGGTTGCATAAGTGGCGTTTTGACACCTCAACTAGCCCACAGGGCACGCTCCTTCTGAACCGAATGACGCTTGTACAAACTTGCAAACGTAAAGGAGGCACATCACCGGGTAAACACGCCTAGAATACAATACTAAATTTTTACAATGACATTTAAAAAAAAACAAAGAAGATTACGCGCGAAGGTCGCTGACATGACGTCATGTGGTTTTCGTGGCACCATGGCGCCGGTCTCGCATACGTCATCACCTGTTTACCGCTTTGACTACACGACGCGTCTTGGTTTAGTGCCGAGGGTCCTCTTCGGCTTGAAGCTATAAGCAAATGTGGCACTTGGAGGAAAGAAACTCCACTTCTGTGTACAAGAGACAGGCCCGACGGCCTCGCGACCCGACCAGCCGAGATAACGATAACACCTCTCCGTGAGAGGTCATTACCCGGCGGTTGTCAACACTGGCACGCGTCGCCTTCCTGTAGCGAACGCTGGGCACGGAGCGTTGCTGAAAGTACCTGGCACACGGCGTTAATGAAAGCAAACGTTCTCAAAAGCCGTGACGATCGCGGTTGAGATGACAATATTGCACCACTTAAGCTGCAAAATGTTATAAACCCTAACTTCCTCATCGTGCGAAGTTTGAGTTAACAAAAAAAAAATGCGGTGACAGTGACAGTGACAAGAACTTTATTAGAGTGTCCTGAGGAACTCGATTGGGGGGACCGAAGGCTCCCCGATCAAGTTGTTGGCTCCGCCCACGACGGGACAGGGAGGTGGTGACTCTCCGCGACGTCGCGGGCCCTCTGGACGGCCTGTAGTTGGTTTGTGAAATCAGAGCTCTTCAGCAAGGCGTCCCACTTGGACTTGTTATGAAAGTCGGAGCCCGCGTTGTACGGGCACAGCCAGAGCGTGTGGTCGAAGGAGCAGCACGCGTGACCGCATTTGGAGCACGATTGCGGGAAGTTCGGGTCTATCCAACTCAGCGCTCTAGGGGTGAGGTAGGATCTCGTCTGTAAAAGTCTGAAAGTAACAGCCTGAGCCCTGTTCAGTTCCGGGCTGGGGGGAGGGAATTTTCTCCTGCTTTGTCTGTAATGTGATGTAATTTCATGAAAGGTCGTAAGATTATCTTTGAAGGGGCAATCCTGCGGGAGAGCTGGACCGTTATCTCGGGCGCGGTTCGTGAATTCACGCGCCAGGCAGTTGGCCCGCTCGTTAGGGTTGCAACCCGCTTGGTTAGTTACATCGTACACGTGCGCCGGGAACCACGCTAATGTATGACCTCCAATGTGTTCTCGCGTAGTAATACGAAAGGATCTGTTGACGATGTCGGCTGCGTGTTAACAAACTAGAGCGGACGAGAAAGCCCTAACCGCCGTGCGCGAGTCGGAGAAAATGGTCGCCGGGCCTTTTGCGGCTTGAAGAGCCAAGGCTATCGCGGTTTCCTCCGCCTCATTCGCGTGTTTAGCGTAAATTGATGCGGCGCTGATAAGTGTCCCGCGCGCGTCAACGACCGTGATTGCAAACCTGTCTTCGCTGCCATATTTGGCGGCGTCGACGAAGAATGCGTCTGCCCCGTAAGGATCGATTCGTCGAAGGATGGTTCTAGCCCGCGCTCTTCTGCGACCTTCGTTATATATTGGGTGGATGTTCCTCGGCACGGGCTCAACCTTTATACCTTCACGGGCTAATTTAGACAGGGGGTGTCTGTCGAGCGGTGCCTGTATAGGGAGTTGACCAGCTTCATCGAGAATTTTGATTCCCGGCTTAGTTGACGAAAGCCTGGAGATCTGTGCAATAAACTGCGCTTCAATTAATTCGTCTGTGGTATTGTGAATTCCGAGTTGAAGTAGTTTTACTGTGCTAGCGGATTGTGGGATACCGAGTATTCTTTTGATGCCGGACCTGATGAGCGTGTCGAGTTCGTTCTTTTCAATTTTGCTCCATTTTAGGTACGGTGCCGTGTAAGTAATGTGACTGATGAAGAAAGCTTGGAAGACCCTGAGTAGGTTGTCCTCCTTGAGTCCCCCCCTTTTGTTTGCGATTATAGTTATGAGTCTTAATATGTTTTTCGCCTGCGCACCCAGCTTGTTTAGAGCTTCTGCATTACAGCCTTTGGCGTTGATTAGAAGTCCTAAAATTTTGATGGAGTTCACCCTCGGAATGGGGTGCCCTTCTCGTGTTGTAATTTTGACTGGCAGCGTTTCCAGAGGCTCGAGGTTCCTAACGCCCTGCCTCGACTGTCTGTAGAGGAGGAGTTTGGATTTGGTCGGTGACAGCTTGAGACCCGTGCTTGTAAGAAATTCTTCCGTTACATCTATGGCCGCGGTGACTGCGGTGGTTCCAAAAATGCGGTGGTTCCAAAATTTTGCAGGTCAGTCTAGCAAACGTTGTTTCAAATCAGTTAAGGATCCAGAGTAACGATAAGTATTACGGACCTTGTCCTTTCCTTGTTTGTTCGGAATTCATAGTTTGTCATTGAGCTAGCGTCAGCCCACTCGAGATTCTCCCTGTTTTTGATGACCAAGTCGTAGCGCATAGTTCGTAAGCAAACGTTGACTCTACGTGCTACGGGCTTCTTTTGCAACTCCGACGGGGTACATCTGTGCGATGTCAGGTACTTTGTCACCCACGCGGACGTCTTGCGAATACGATTTAAATTCGTTGGGTTGCACAGTGCGAGTCAACGAACTGCGGGATCTTTTTTTGCGTGCGTTGGAGCGTCGAGCCTCCGGCTTTTGATACGCAGCCCCAACTCTTTCGGGAAAGGGTGAAGACGGCACACTCATGTCTCGCGCGTTGTTGTTGCCCGCATCAGCTTTGCCCGCACGAGGTGCGTCAAGATTAATTTATTCACTTCGTTGGCGTCGTTTCTGCGTTGGGCTTGCAGTATGTGCGCGCATATATCGTCCCGACTGGTGTATGCGTACTTCTTTTTGTGAGAGGGGAGGGGGGGGGGCAGATGTACGGCAGGAAAGCTATGAGCAATACGTAAATGGAATTGCGTGCATAGCGCGTGTCTTTTTTTTTTTTGTCTCTTATTTATATACATCTGCTTTGGACTTGGAAAACAGCGAGGTAGATTTCTTTAGAACCCGTTCGTTAACATTCACTTGTTTCACCGCCTGCAACTATGGATGGGAGCGGGAATCAGTTCTTCGTAGCAGGCACGCATGAGTAGGGCCATGAAGCAGGCACGTTTACATTACTTAGTTAACTGGTCAGTCAGTCAGTCAGTCAGTCAGTCAGTCAGTCAGTCAGTTAGTGAATGATTTAACTACAGGTTGTCGATCAGTTATCTCATTAGGGATCAGTTAGTTTGCTCCTTAAGTAATCATTTGGTTGGTTAGTTAGTTAGTTAGTTAGTTAGTTAGTTAGTTAGTTAGTTAGTTAGTTAGTTAGTTAGTTAGTTAGTTAGTTAGTTAGTTAGTTAGTTAGTTAGTTAGTTAGTTAGTTAGTTAGTTTTCACAGTGTAAAAGCAACCAAGACCACTTATATCACTAAGACTGCGGTAGCCCAATGGCTTAGGCGTTGCGGTGCTGAGGTCGCAAGCGCGATCCCTATCACGGCGGCCGCATTTCGACGAGGCCAACTAAATGCAGTAACACCCGCGTCCTTGGATTGATGTGCTCCTTATAATAAAGAATCCGAGGTGGTCAAAATTAATTCAGAGTCCCCCACTACGGCGCCTCACATCCGTGCGCCCCCATCCGCATCGTGGTTTCGGCCCCGTAAACCCCACAATTTGTTTTCTTTTAGTTATAAAAGAAATGGCTTGTAAGGTGTCTTTCGACGTTCATATTCCGTTCCGGTCGCATTCTGTGGAGCGTGTACTCGTGTTTCATTACGTGGACGGCGCCTAAAAAAAAAAAAAAAAAAAAACAGAGAGAGACCGATATGATGAGTCTAAAACTCGCCCACTGTGTACGACTCGCGCTGAAGAAGAAAAAAAACCTGCAGCAAGAGGATTCATCGCCGTCCGCTTGGATCTCATGCGGGTGACAGGAGCGGCATAAAAATCGCGCGCAGCGCACGACCACCTCGTCAGAAATCATTCGTGCACAGCCACCACACAGTCGAAACGTTGGAGTCTTCGGGGCTTTAAGGAAGAGAAACAACAATGCACTCGATGGTTGTGACAGTCGCTCTCGTCGCGGCGCTGGCGGCTACAACGCTGGCCCAGTCCGAGGGTCAGGTGGACACGGAGTGTGTCCGGCGCTTCCGAGTCTGCGAGCAGGAGTGCGTCGCCGAGGCCGAGACGTCCAAGCAGATGGCCAACTGCACGCGAGAGTGCGAGTCCAAGAACGACTGCGACCAGCCCAGTAAGTGTGCTTCCGGGAACGACGTCGGTCAATCCACTGGTGCCGTTTTCTCAAGTCCCGGACGCAGAGTTGTAAAGCTGCAGTGGTCACGTACGATGGGTTTAACGTTAAGGGGATAAGAAGAGAGCAGATAGGGGGAGAGAAAAGAACGCGAGTTAATGACATCTTAGTCGAAATCAGGAAAAAGAAATGGGCGTGGGCAGGGCACGTAATGAGGAGGGAAGATAACCGGTGGTCATTAAGGGATACGGATTGGATTCCAAGAGAAGGGAAGAGTATTAAGAAGTTTGCAAGGACAACATGGCCACAATCATCAAATGGCCGAGGTAGTTGTGGCTGATTATTATTATTATTATTATTATTATTATTATTAGTAGTAGTAGTAGTAGTAGTAGTAGTAGTAGTAGTAGTAGTAGTAGTAGTAGTAGTAGTAGTAGTAGTATCGATTTCAGTGGGTGTTTTACGCGCTAAACATTTTTTTCGACACCTTTACGGATGTATACAGGGTGCTTGGTCGTCCCACGGCTTACACCCCCGCGTTGAAGGGGTAAGGTCAAATCGTTGGTGTGGACAAGGTCTCTTGTTTGCCGACTTTATGGTGTCGAGTAATGATGATAGATGCGACAGACGACACGAAATGTGCATTAAATAAACATTAACAGCTATCGCTGTCCAATTATCGAAACAGATATTTCTGCGCTGCCCCTGGGTGGTCATGCGATAATAATGAACAGTTTTCAACTGCGCCTTTTCTGATCGCACGTGTGTTTAGATCGCGCTGCCACGTGTAATTAAACGTTATAGCCGTAAACGTGAGGGTCTTGCCTGTCTGGGACAAGCCAACATCCTTGAGAGTGTAAACATCTTAAGGTTTCTAGTTGTTTTCGCTGACGTATTGGGGACTGCAAGTCGTGTTCTGTAGTATATAGCTACGCGGTAGCCTTCTTGACTAAACTATATGAGATCATGTGTTAATACGTCGACGCACCTTTTCAAAGGCAGTTTATCAGTATAAAATTGCCCACGAATTCTTTCTTAGCTTTAGGAACTAGAACACTATTTTCTCCAATATTTCAACCATAACTAAATCAAATTATCCTGCTCATTTCACTAAACATTCTTGTCTTTCCATGGTTCCACACTGTCTAAAGGCCTACAAGGGCCCCTAAATTTATTGCAAGACTTCGAAATCGTTATTGTAATAATCAATTTTTCAAATTCGCAACAGTTGTTTATGAATAGAAACAAATCAAGCTTGTAGTACACCCCTTCTATTTTCGTTGTACTAAATGATACTTTTTGCATCAACCATAATGGTAGCATTTCTCAGCCAAAAGACGATGTTCTTCTTGAAAGCTATCTTTTGTGTTTCAGATCAGTTTGTTCATGTGCTATGTTCTGCATTGGCCATGTTCTGCATTGCCTCAGTGCTTACAATGTGCTGTATAAGCGTGTCTGCTTTGTTGTATGCGTATGTTGAGAGCATTGTTGCTATGCATGTAGCCATGAGAGCCAGAAAACGGCACCAGGAATTCCCTCGAGCACACAAGCAATGACTTTTCTCATTGGTTCGTTTCACATTATCTAAGTATGTACCGAGAAAAACAAATAAAATTAATAATTAAATAACTAATAAGTATGTTATGTACATTACTGACTTAAACCACGCAACGCCCGAACAAGATTCTACATAAAAAGGAATTAGAAGAACTCCGTGTCCACCTTCATATTTGTCGCCACGAGAAGTGCATTTGTATACGAAACAATACGCATTTATCAGGCGCAAGTAACTATTATTTTAATTATCAATAATTTGTAAACGGTTTCCTGAGACGCCTACAACTGACGAATTACTACCGGTATACATTAAAAAAACGCTACTATGGGCTTTGCGTTAACTTTGCGTTAACGTGAAAATCGGAGTTTGGACAAATATTTAGTTATTACTTATCGAACGTGATACGTTGGGCCACGTGGGGTCAACACACATTTCACCTTACATCGCCTTTTTCGGCGTTACGATAGCTGGAAGAGAAGGCAGAGGCATGCCGGCATTTGCTCAGCCCTGGTATAACATATATAGAACAGAGTTGAACACGCCCCTTGAGAAGGCCTAACGCTGCTAAGACAGAGTAAACGGATTATAAGGAGGACGGGCAGAATGCTACCACACGACCACGTCCACCCCGCACTCAATCGGCACATCAATATCAAACGATTGGTAACGTTTAAATCTCATTACTATATCTTAACGCTGGTCGGATACGAAGTGCATAAGAACTCGACCAAATGCACTTCGCGCGATAATTTCTCCAACTTCAATTTCAGGCTCTCTGAAAAGACAAGTCACTCTTCCTCGTCGATCAACTTTTGTCTCGGAAGGTTCTCTTTGTACCTTATAGCCAGACCCTTACTGTTGTCGGCGTGATATCATAAACATTATCATCAAATCCTTGCGCGAGAATGGTTTGGATTTGACACTTTCGAGAGTTTCCACAGTCTGTGTTCGTTCGAACCACCACTTCAGACGTTAGCGTCAACAATTTCCTGTATTTCTATTTTTTGCTTCCCCCCAATTTTCCCCTTCCCCAATTATGTGACGCATGTTAGAACCTTGATTCATGCCAACCTCTCATTTTTTTTTTTCTATCGTAACAAAATTCCTCTCTCTTTCAGGCTGCCCTCAAGACTACGACGATAGCAAGTGCCTCCTGCAGACGCCGTTCCTCAGGACGTGCTACGTGGACGCCATGTGCCCCGAGGGTAGTCGATGCTGCGCGACGGGGGACGAAGCGTGCGAATGGCGGTGCACTTGGCTCTTCTGAAATCGCTCCCCCTCCCCCCTTTGGGTCACGTGTCTTTCGCCTTCGGGGAGGGAAGATGTAGCCGTCTCTTGCACATCGTCGTAACTTCCTTTATCCGCAATTCACTCTTGTCAAGTGTGACGCTTCTTGCGAAACAAGAGTGTATGGCTGGTTGGTGAAAGGGCTTATTCTTTTCTTTTTTTGTATGCTGCGGCTAGCACCCCTGCAAGAAATAAAATGATGCTGTGGGTCACTCGCTTATCTCGCACTTCCTGCCTTGTGAAAAAGTTTACAACGTGAAAACGTTCACTGGCCGATTCAGGCCGCGTCGTATGACGTCTGCGCGAAAAGGGTGACATGGTAGTGTTTGCGCAATTCATTCATTTATTTATTCATTTATTCGTATCACTACGTTCGCCCGGAGGGCATTATTGAATGGGAGGCGTATTATTACAATACACACAGAGCGAGATGTACAAAAGGATTAGCACAATTATACACTGTATGCTAAAAAAAAAAGGCTAAGAGCACTGAAAAGGATAAGGAGACAACCGTGAAGGGAACAGGATGTATAAAGCCAAAGAAGCCCACCAATTCGCGCGGCACTAACTTGGCGTAAGAGGAAAAAATCGCGGGGCCAATTATCTGGACCTTAACTTGGTTCCGACACTCGCGCCTATATACGTACCATATAAGTCGCCGAAGGCTGTCAGTCGGAGTAGTAAAGTACGTGCAATCCATTTTCACGGGTGAGTAATGAAGTACTCGGTTGAGTAACAGCATCCTCATGTGGAATTACGGCAGGCTACCGCTCTGCAAGCCAGAATCTGCGTTGGACAGTTTTAATGTATTGATTGCGCTAAATACACCCCAGCCATTAGCCATTTACTCTGTTAGGCTGGAGTAAAGTATAGACGGAGTGCCATGTTACTCCGGACTTAACAGCCTGGGGAGTACGAAAGGGACATGACGTGATTTCACACCGGGTGCAAAGTAGTTTTCTAACATCCCCCACCTGCCTCTCTCCAGGCAGGGAGATTTAAGAGGGCCTGCGCAGACAGCGGGTGGTCACGTGGACACTTGCCATGTGGCTAAGCGCGGTGCCAGCGAACTGTGGTACTAAAGAACCTAGAAGCAAGTGACGGTTCCTTTTTTTTTTTAACATCGGGGAAGTATTTTGCACGATGCGTAGCAAGGAAATATGGTGCATGAGGCCAAAAAAGCCTACCTACTCTCACGTCGGGGACTTGGCACAAAAGCAAAAAAATCACGCGGCCATTTATTTGGACCTTCGTTTGGACGTAACCCTCGCGACAACTACGCCTAATTGTCGGCTCCGCTGGTTCCCACGTGTTTTGGCTTTAAAGAACATGGTTGGGAACGCAAGGTGTCGGTCGGAGCGAAGACACCTCGAAATAAGTAAAACGTTTACGCGAGCTAGATGCAAGGAAAATAGCAGGGCACGCACTGCGAATTGCGTCTTCTGCTTTATTATATTTTTTTTCTTGCGTACGTGTTGTTTGACTCCTTATTTATTGTTAGTGCTGTTCGAATAAAACAATTTTATAACCGAATCGAATACGAATGTTCCGAAAAGCTACGTTCGAACATCGAATCGTATGCCGAATATTTTCTCATTTCTAAACAAAGTCAAATAGTGTGGCGTAGTCCACTTGGTAAATAAGGAGGAACAGGTGCAAGTTAAAGAACCCCAGGCGGTCCGAATTTCCTGACTCCGCCCACTACGAAGAGCCTCATAATCACATCCTGGTTTTGGCACTTAAGACCCCAGAATTTACTTTTCTTTTAAATAAGAAAAAAACTAACTCCCATCATTTTATACATGTAAAGGTGTTCTAACGTGGATGTCCGGTCAACTGGGCAGTTTGTAAACTAGAAACATCTGAAAAGTGATCGCCCCTTGACGACGACAGTAATGAGACTGTCGGTCCTGCAGATTTTTCCGAGGAGTTGCGGTAATGAAAACTGATAAGTATCTTTACCATGTGTCTTTGCCCATATTTATCTATTTGTTCGTTCGTTCGTTCGTTCGTTCGTTCGTTCGTTCGTTCGTTCGTTCGTTCGTTCGTTCGCTCGCTCGTTCGTTCGTTCGTTCGTTCGCTCGCTCGCTCGCTCGCTCGCTCGCTCGTTCGTTCGTTCGTTCGTTCGTTCGTTCGTTCGTTCGTTCGTTCGTTCGTTCGCTCGCTCGCTCGCTCGCTCGCTCGTTCGTTCGTTCGCTCGCTCGCTCGCTAGCTCGTTCGTTCGTTCGTTCGTTCGTTCGTTCGCTCGCTCGCTCGTTCGTTCGTTCGTTCGTTCGTTCGCTCGCTCGCTCGCTCGCTCGCTCGCTCGCTCGTTCGTTCGTTCGTTCGTTCGTTCGTTCGCTCGCTCGCTCGCTCGTTCGTTCGTTCGTTCGTTCGTTCGCTCGCTCGCTCGTTCGTTCGTTCGTTCGTTCGTTCGTTCGTTCGTTCGTTCGTTCGTTCGTTCGTTCGCTCGCTCGCTCGTTCGTTCGTTCGTTCGTTCGTTCGCTCGTTCGTTCGTTCGTTCGTTCGTTCGTTCGCTCGCTCGCTCGCTCGCTCGCTCGTTCGTTCGTTCGTTCGTTCGTTCGTTGTAAGGCTAAAGGAAAATGGTTTCGCTCCCCGGTATAGGAAATGCATCGGAATGTTCACAGCCGAGAGTATACCGCAGAACACAAGAGGAATTCACAGCAGAACGTCATAGTGGTGACACTAAGGACAGAGTCGTATGACATATCTATGGCCACGGGTCAAGACCGGTACTGAAGTGAGGCGTGCGGGTCCTTGGTTCAGTATGTCTGCAATAGCTCATCAATACACACAATTAAAAGAAGTAGCCAGTAATGCTTGTCAATCCCCGCACTCTCAGAACAGAAGTGGACACAGCAGACCTAGTAGATCAGTAAATTGTTTTTTTTTTTATTAAAGAAGGAAACAAGCATCAAGCTTGCGCCTGTGTAAATCAGCAGTCAGAAAACAATATCACAATTTTGTAAACTAAGCCTATGTGGACATCTTTGGTGATGAGATTCCATAACACTGAATTATACCAGTAATTGTGAATACGACTTTAGCACTTTTGCGTAGACAGTGTACCAGTTGAGTACAAGTAACGCCGTTTAATAGTTTCTGCTTCTTTGATTGATTGTTTAATTTGTTCGTTGGCTGGAGGGTCGGTTAATTGGTTGGTTATTGCTCAGTTGTTTGGTTGGTTGGTTGCGTGCTTGCTTGCTTCTTTGTCGCGCTTGCTGATTTTCGACAATTGCGGTAAAATATTTGAGGCCATCAATAAAAAATCTGCTTGCTACAATCGGTCGAATTTAGCTTTCTCTCGTAAAGGCAACAAACTTAATTCAAATCGTTTCTAGAGTTGTCAAATGACAGCAAATCTGCGTACTACATGAATTTGAATAAAAAATTCATTCCGCATAATACGGTAGCCACTCTGAAAAGTTTCATCGTGCAGTGCGGGGGACAAGAAAGCCACCAGCGCATCCGCCACGCCCTCTGTAGGGGTGGTGTTCAGTACAACGCGTAGCGTCGTCAGCCTCACTCGCGAGATGGCAGCAGGCCTACATTCTTACCCCACCTTGTCTGGCACAGATGGCGCCACAAATCCACAGCATCTGTCTAGTGCATCCACTAGACAGGTGCTGTGGATTTGCATCCACTGGCGATAGTTGTGCGAGTAGTTGTTCTCGGTAACCTACTGCAACCGCCTATAATTAACTTAACGTTAAAATATCGCCTACAGGGGCCGGCGCTGTATTTTGAAAGTACCTCCGCGCCCTGACGGTTCTGTATGAAATAGCGTTCCGAAATCAGAGTTCTTAACTACCATGATAAATACCTGAGATAGTATTAACCGAATACTTAGAAGTAGCCTGTGGCCTTTTACAGCGCAAATGGGCTTTTGTACTGAATGTCTCGTAAAGGCGGACATTACTTGCTCAAGAAAGAAAAATGTATCGCTGATTATTTAAAAATATGTACCACTCAACTTTTGAACTAATTACTTTAGGGCAAATACTGCCATTTACGAATTGAAGCCAATGAGTTCTCAGAGTACATCCTCGAACGAATTTTTAAACTAGCACAACGTTTGAGTGACCCGCCGTGGTTGCTCAGTCGCTATGGTGTTAGGCTGCTGAGCACGAGGTCGCGGGATCGAATCCCGGCCACAGCGGTCGCATTTCGATGGGGGCGAAATGCGAAAACACCCGTGTACTTAGATTTAGGTGCACGTTATAGAACCCCAGGTGGTCGAAATTTCCGGAGCCCTCCACTACGGCGTGCCTCATAATCAGAAAGTGGTTTTGGCACGTAAAACCCCATAATGTAACGTTTGAGTGAAGCGCCGTTAAACTTGTCTAACAATTATGGATATAAATTAGTGCACTGTTGTTCCATTTACTTTTTTAAGGAAACGTCTTTTTAGATGAGGCACAAAAATAACTGGAACTCCAATATATGTATTGGAACACTTCGGGAACCCATAAATCGAAAAGTTCGGCAGCACGTTACACTCCACGTTATCGTGGTTGTGTTCCGGCCTTATAATGTCATATATGTAGAGACAGATTCAATAAGAGGAAGCCTTAGCTGGGTGCCAGCTCCAATTTCCCTAGCCAAACACATGTTCCTTTTTAGTAGTAGTAATAATACTTTTAATGCCGTAGTAGAACGCATAAATGCTTTTATGGCACAAATTAACCGCAGCATCAACTTGAACGAAATTTGTTGCATTTGAGGCAGAAAAGTTAAGTTCTGATTTAAGTTAAGAATTTTGATTTAAGGCCTGCACGTTTTTGCTAGGTTTCCGGAAGTTAGTGCGTTCTTTTCTTTCTTTTTAAAGTGAGGCAGGAAATTTACAAATTCATTACTGCGTACACATAAAACAGATACCTGTTACTGTTAGAGCATGCCAGGCGGACAAAACTTGATACATTAATTTACAGCTTACATGAAACTGTTGCAATGTTTACGAGGGTATTTCAAAAGCTCAGCGCACAAGCTGGTAGCGTACTTCAGAGCGGCGCATAATATATCGATTCTGTCCGCTTGAAAGGCCTTCGTAGGTGAAGCTCACGGAGCTTTTCTTTTTTTCCGATATTGCGATTTCCCGCAATCTTTGTTTTTTTTTTTTTTTATATACACCGCCCTACATTTAAGAAATCTGTTCTCTACATTCCCTAGATTTTAGCCTTTGAATGCAAGAAACCTACAACATCGCTGCAGTGGTTGCCGAGAAAAACTATTTCCCTGTTGCCACCGATATTTAAATAGCAACTCCCGAGCTACCAGTTATGGGGCATGGATTAAGGCATTTTAATTGTTTTCTTCGTGGAAGAAACACACCGCCAAATCAAACAGACGTGGGCGCCGAAAACGAAACAACTCTATCAGCATGTCAGCAGCAACCAGAATTGCCAGCGTAGTGCAGTCTGTGCCAATGAACCGACAAAGTTACGTGACGGCAATGACTCAGCAGCACTTCCAGGCTTCGTCGTTTTGTTTCGATGCAGTATATTATTGTCTAGTCGCGCGGCACTTTTCCGTATTTCGCGGGTTTCATATTTCAGGCTTGGAAGATACCTTTATGCGGCACGTATACTGAGCAGCAGAAAACTCGATCGGGAATTTTTGAGCGTGGTCGACAATATTCTCATTTCCACTTTTGTTCCGAGTGTAACATTCGAGCAGTCGATTAATTAATAACATCCAATTTTTTAAATTTTGTCGAAATGCAATGCATTGTCTGACTTGCTCCAAGCGACGGCAAGCAACGTTACCTTGGTTCTGTCCAGCTATGTGCTACTTGCATATTCTTTAAAGGGGTCGAGACATCAAAATTTTCGTTCATGCGTTTGTTGATTCAAACGTTGCGTCATGCTTCAGGGAGCACGATACACACAGCGGCATTCATATATATCCGATAAATAATTTAATAATAGCATTATTATAACGAGCGATTTCGGTTTCGGTTTCTGGGATCCGGGGGATGCTATGACGTCACAGAGGAGGAAACGCAACATGGCTTGGTCACGTGGGCCACAAAAAATAGTGACGTAAAACTAAGCTGCGTCGTCTGCTCGCGCATACGCCTGCTCTGCCAGCAGATGTCATCAACTGGCGATTCGAAGTGCATGTCGCGATTATTATAATTATTGCGAAGAGCGACAACAACAGTAAGAAAATATTGCGGCTTGTGAGAGTCGGTGATTCATTCCGAAGCGCCGTAAGCTTTAACTTTGACGTGAACCGGAAAAGGCCTAGCGACGATATCGGCGGCGCCGAACGATCAGAGGCGGTGAAGCTGCCGTCGGTGCCAGAGTGACCACTCCTTGGTCACTGATTAGCCGCTTCGCCGTACGGCTGCCGCACAAATGGGTCCCGGGCCCGTCCTCTGTACGGCAAGGAAATATCGCCGTTCGCGAGCAAAACCGCCGTCGCACGGGGGCCCCCGAACGGCAAACGGCGTGCCGCGAGTTTCCGTGCCGGTAACGTGGACGGGCCCACACATTGCGAAAGGCCAAGCGAACGTGAGACCGCTCCGAGCTGGCGAACTATGCGAAGAGAGAAGCGGACAACACGAACGCCGCGTATCCTGGTCCCTTTCGGAGTCGGCCGGCTAGTGTTACACTCAAACGTAGGCCCGTCCGTACGGCAACCCGCCGCACGCAGTTTGCCGTTCGCGGGCCGCCGTGCGGCCTTCGTGTTGTCCACTTCTCTCCTCTTGTGTCCGTGCCTGCACCCTTACCCCTTCTTTGCATTAACTGTAGCTCGGTCATAGTGGAGGTGTAGTGGAGGCTATGCTCGGTCGCTCGGCTCAGCAGGCTCCGTAATCGGCATTTCATCGCTACTCATCATACGTCATATTTTTGTGCTAGTGTGCTATGACGTCAATATTTTCGTTCCTCCTCTGTGACGTGGTAACTGCCGCGTTAGCGATGGGTCTCGACTACGAGAAGGAGTTTATAATGCCTTTTTGGAGCTGAATTAAAATTATTTTAACATGTTTGCAGCGTCCAATACCTCGTTCTGGGTGTCCTTGCATACGGAAGCAGCCTACAACATGCTTTTTATAGCCTCAAAATTTGGTGTCCCAACCCCTTTAATATTGGCACAAGTTACGTGGGACTAGTGGTACGACACGCTTCTGTTAGGAGAGCTTTGTGGACACACACGAAATGGTAAATTAAGTGTAGCCTTAGAGATTACCAACTAAGGCGCGCCTGTTTTATATAGTGTACTGCACTATACAACCTTGCAAGAAGCGGATGTTTAAGTATAGCCTCTCAGATCGGCAACTGAACACATTGCTTTAGACGCGTTATTCATTGGTATAACGAATAACGCCCTAACGAATAACGCCCTAATAAGGCCCTAACTACAGCATTGTCTCGGAGATCAAAACAGTGATCATTCGAGGAAGAAATGCAATCATACGGAACCTCACGGCGACGGCGACGGCAGAAATGCGCCTGGGTGTCTATATAATTGCTGTCGCAATAACACGGACATGGAGGAAGCGCTATCCTAGTTATTGCATGTGTGCTCGTCTCTTCTCTCTGTGTGGCGCTCAGTATGAGCTACAACACCGGAGCGCGTGGTCAAGAGGCTCGGAGACCATGGACATTATCCGAGAATGAACATCGGCGACCACGTGTGAAAATTGGGGAACGAAACGATATTTCAAACTGGTATTCAGTTCACCAGTAGATTATGAGCAAAGCGTATTTCGGCTCCTGCAATTGCCTTCGACGTATACAAACTGCAAAAGCGTAGCCTTCAAGAGTGGCGTTCGTTACTAGGTGTTCGAGAGTGATGTCCGTCGCTTGAAGTTGGATACGAACACTAAGTATTAGTGCGATAGCAATTATATGGACTAAAAGACATGTTTTTTGCCGCAAGTTTAAAACACACACAAAAGGAAGACACATAGATGGCACCATTTTGTGTGCGTGGTAAACTTGCGGCAAAAAACATGTCTTTTAGCAAGCACCAGCTAGGCCAACAAGCAGTGCTGTTGCAATTATATGGCCACTCCAAGCGAATTTTTGCCGTCGTCGTCGCCGTCAGGTTCCGTATATATTTAGGTATATGCATGCTGTATAAACTACTCTGTCACTAAAGTTGCTCATACCAGGTCTTACCTTCTTGACATAATTATTCCTCAGAATTTTGAGGATGGCCGCCCACAAACAAATGTCATGAAACAAGACACTGACACTACATGCCTTTTATCTTAAATCTTCTCACACATAAATTTTAAAAGTTCGAAACAATAACAGAGCTCAAACCTGAAAACGATGTAGTTTTATTGGCGCGGCTGTACACTACCTCTGGGACCGGCCAAGGAAAGAAGTTTGAAACGTACCTGATACGGAAAAGTGGTGGTAAAGTCGCTAAAAGAGTTTGGCTTTCATTAGTAAACATAAATGAAATTGTCCGATGGCAGGATTCAAGCAGAGGACCCCTAGCACAACAGCTCGTCTTACTTAGGCAGGTTACGTTTACTTCAATTCATACAGCCGCTACAGCTAGGAAACTTACGCTTCGTGTAATATTCTAACATGTTGCCATCACATTCATTGCTTCACCCTTATGGCGAAACTGTGATATTTTTTTTATTGAGTGTTTGAGCCATTGCGCGGTCTCGCATCCCCTTGGGCCACGAGCTCCCGTGTTGTAACTCATATTGAACACAATAATACTAAGTACTCGCAAGGTCCTGTCAACATAGTACAACGAAAGGTTGAGTCCAAATCGCACCGCCGCCGACGGCACTTCGAAAACAAGAGGATCGAATCTCAAGGGCTCCGCTTTTATGTACTGCCAGCGCCAGGAACAATTACAGAACCGTGTGAACATCACGGCCGCCGTCTTTTAGATACTCCTTAATGTTTCATCGTAGCCTCTGATATCGAGTGAACGCGTGCGCGTCGAGCTGCTCAAATATTTGTCAATGCGGCATGGTCTCCGAGGTTAAACAACCCGCCATCTCGGTGGCCACAACTAGGCGGCGTCCAAAACCCGACGTCTGTGACGTGTTTCCGGCCCCCGAGATCGCCTTCGGCGCACGGGGCGCACAGGCTCGGCGCCTTCAACCATGCATGCCTTCCACCAGCAAAAACATAGCCTTTAAGATCCGCATTTTCAATCCAGAGGGCGCCACCCTATGAGGCGTGTATTCAGTCGAGAGCAGACGTTTGTTGTCGACAGATGGCGCAACGCGACAAAAAAAGCGGCATCCGTGGGCGTTTAGTTTCGGTTCTCCACCACCTGCCCCGCCGGCCGCGCTGCTGCAGTCGCGCGGTACTGCGGTTCTCGAATGCGGAGATTTTATTGCCTAGCTTCTCTCAGTCGGTGGTTGCAACGTGCATACAACCATGCATGCCTTCAACCAGCAAAAGCATAGCCTTTAAGATCAGCATTTTTAATCCAGAGGGCGCCACCTTACGAGGCGTGAATTCAGTCGCGAGCAGACGTTTCTTGTCGACAGATGGCGCAACGCGACAAAAGACCGGCATTCGTGGGCGTTTAGTTTCGGTTCTCCACCACCTGCCCCGCCGGCCGCGCTGCTGCAGCCGCGCGGTACTGCGGTTCTCGAATGCGGAGATTTTCTTGCCTCGCTTCTCTCAGTCGGTGGTTGCGCGCCGCTCCGCACGCAACTCCGCGGGGTTGCCTTGGTGCGCGAGGTTTTGCTCTTCGCGGTGGTGTTTTTGTTAATTTTTTCCTTATGTGGGTGCGCGGACTAGGGGTCGCCTGCTGAGGCCCAAACCCCGACCCCCAACGAGCTTCTTGTGCTTTTCTTTTTTGTTTTGTTTCGTCGCTTCTGTTCTGTGTCGCGCGCCTGAGTTTCTTTTTTTGTTTTCGGATTACTTCGCTTTCCTCCGCGTGTCCTTTGACGCTGAGGAGAAGGATCAGCTGTCATCTTCTCTGACGTCTGCAGAGGAAGGATATATGGAAGCGCAGTTTCTCCGCATCCCTATCGGCCAAGTTGTGAGTTGTCGAAGCTATTGCTACGCTGGATTCTATTGGCTCGCGATCTGTTCTTAGGTTTTCGTTTTTCATGTTTCCCCTTGGTGCAATCATTTAACGCAAATTTACTGTACGTATTATCTTATTTTGCAAGCTATTGTTTTCTCTCTTGATCCTCTCGGAACGAGCTACCAATATTTATTAATTTAAGGTTGCGCGGTCCGGGTGCTTCCAGTTATCTGAGGTTGCGATCGAGTGTCTTCACAGATCGTGTTTGCTATACGGGCGCGGCTTCTTTCCTTATCGAAGCGTTATCGCTCGACATTGTCTGCTTTTTCAGCCTATCTCTGACTCGTTCAGCTTCTTGCGTGTAGTTTATTGCCGCCGTTAGCTCTGGAAGCGCGGACACATTCCAAGTCGCTGATACAGCGGAAGCACTTCTTAACGAACCTCCGCGCGTAGCAGTGACCTTCCTGCGCACTTAAGCGGCGCAGCCTAGTGGCGAAGCCGAACCTGCTTTTAGCGTCGGCCATAGCGCTGTGCGGTACTCGTTCTATATTTTATAGCGAATGCGAATAAAAAAACTAGCGATTTTTTGCATCGGATAAAGTAGATAACAGATTACATCTGTCGCATAAGGAAGAACTTGTAGGATGAAACAAGTATAGGTGCTGAGGAAAAGAAAAACGGAAAGTGAAACGCGAGGGACGTAGTCTCGAAGCGGAGCAGACGACGCCGTTTTTAGTTTCGAGCAGTCGAGGACTTCATTGCCGCGAGCAGACGACACGGTCGCGCACAACACTAGAAATCAAGGAAGGAAAATACGGAGAAATTGCTCCTCGTGAAGTGTCGGTGAAAGTAAAGTACAAAAACAAGAAAAGCGATTGGGAAAGGAAGCTATCGGGTCGTCTTCGCCGGTGCCACTTTTTTTTTTTTTTTTTTCTCCAAGATGTCGGCCTGGCCCGGTGTTCTCGCGCGCAATGGTCGGTCGAGCCGCAGCCGGGTGCAGCTGCCGCGGCGCGGATATCGTCTGCTGGATAACGGTCGCCGCCGCGGGCAGACGACGGCTCCTACCGCTGTCGTCTGCTTCGTGCCCCGCGCAGCTTCTGCGTGACGCTTTCCCTGAGTGTTGTGAGGAAGCAAAACGCCCCTTCTAAAGGCGCGTTTCGAGTGCGTGGTTGATGACAATGCGTTGCGACGGGTTTGGACCGCGGGTCCCACGAGACGATTGACGTGAAGTAAAGAAGACGTCGTGCCGGTCGCTGGTGTGCGTGTGTGTGTGTGTGCGCCGTACGTGAAAAAAAATATGCGCGTCGCCGGGAACTTGACTACTGCGAGCAGACGACTGATCAAGACCCGGATGATGACGTCCCCTGCCCGGCTTATGCTACTTCTGCTTGAAATCGTCTGCCTCTGCCTCCTAATCGCCGCTCCAGCGCACGCCGCCCCGGCCTTTGATAACGGTGAGTACACCGTCAACTCTTTTGTTGTTTTTGGCCGCCACGCTCTTGATAACTGTCGTTTCGGCGTTGCCGGCGGTGCTTGTGCGAGCGCTTTATGTGGTCAAGGTCACTTGTGCATTTTGTACGACGTTATCTTATATTTAGAGTAAGAGGGACTAGATAGATTTCGTCTGCTCATATTCGTTTCCTACCTTGCCCGCCAGCAATCATGTGTGGTTTTCGACATAACAGCCCGTGGCAAAGTTGTCTAGACAAATTTATTGTACGCAGAAAGATAGGCATCTGTGCGTGCGTATATGTGGCGATGTTCTTTTGAAATGTCTAGGCACCAGCATGGGAAAAGCGGATCTATGACATCGCGTTCTGCGTACAATTCATTAAGAGCAAGTTAATACGAGTTTCCGGTCAACTTGAAATGAATCGTTCAGTAATACCGGGAGGTATGAATGAGCAAGGACCCAACGTAGCACATTGTTATCCAGCTTGCAATTCAGTAATTTTCCCCAACGTATCACGTATAACGAAACATACAAGTAATTGGGAATAAGTTTCAGATGACGAAGCAATTACATAAACTCAGACGCCTCTCTGTTCAATCCACGCGGCCGAAGAAGACGACCTCAGGTACGAACACACGGGAATATGTTATTAACTTCAACTTGTATAAATTTACTGAGCTGGCCTTATAGAGAGCAGACCTGTCTATGTAGGGTCTTCCTAGTTATATATGACCTAAACACCCTCAGTTATGATAGAGCGGTGTTATCTGAGCGAGGTATATCTAAAGATATTTTCAATCATAGCACGAAGGCATTACGAAGCTTGGGTTCTGTCCAGACTCGTAAAAGTTTGGTAGTCGCGGAATTACCCGGCAGCTTGAACATAGGTTTGAACATTTGTACATACATACATACATACAAACATACATACATACATACATACATACATACATACACACATATACATACATACATACATGCATACATACATACATACATACATACATACATACATACATACATACATACATACATACATACATACATACATACATACATACATACATACATACATACATACATACATACATACATACATACATACATACATACATACATACATACATACATACATACATACATACATTTGAACGTCGATACAAATCCCTCAGGCGTTCCTTCTCTATGAGCCCACATTTTGCCTTCACGGGTCTGTTCAATATGTGCGCCGAAACAAATTCGAACAAGACACCAAATCGGAGGCAGATAGAAGTTCGTGTGGCGTTCTCCTTCGCTCCTCTCTGGACCGCTGCGGTATTTTTTTGCCGCGGCACGGACGGGGGACCAACCACGACTGAGGAAAGACGGACGACGAACAAGCCAGAGATCCAGGAAGCTACCGGATCGAACTCACGTCCAGCCTAATACGCCTAATCGACCTCCCCGATTAAACCGCACGAGGCCTTGCCTTGATGGCACTCGCCTTCCTAAATTGTCGGACCGTGATCACGGCGCACGACGTACGAAACCAGGTCTAGCGGGGCAGCGTCCTGACGCACTGAGTACAGCGCCCCAGCCGGCTTCCATTGCAACTTCGCCGTTTGCATCGAAGTGCTGTTTATAATTGCCTTCTGTGTAATGCGAGGTTCGGACAAAACGTGACCCATTCCTGCCAAAGCAGTTATATTCTTCTGTTCTTTCTTTCTTTGTTCCTTTCCTTTTTAACCTAAACGCCTGTTTCTTAATTTGGTTTTGTTTTTTCTTGCGTGTGTGTTTTTTTTTGCGCAATCATTGCAGTCACGCTTTTGTTTGACCCTTCTGTCTCCTTTCTTTTTAGTTGGGGAATTCATCCTTAGACGCCACATGTTGAGTTTACATCTAGCAGGGAATAAAATAGGAAGCCTTTTTTGTTGTTGTTGCTGTCGTTTTCCGCTTACCGCTGCATTACATATTCTTGCAGGGTAAGATTTCGGGTAACATTTACAGGGTAAGATCGATGCGACAAAAGCTTTACTGCAAGATTCAAGGCGCATGCATACTACAATTCGCCAGCTATCGCGTCACTAATTTCCTTCTTTTGTTTTTTTTCTCATTCCGCTCGTGCTTTAATTTCAAACGTCTCCAACTTTACCCTCGATTTTACTTGGCCTGTAACGAGTGTGAAAAGCATTTAATCTCACGATTATTGTTATACAATCTGTGTTTAAAAATCGGAGGACGACATTGCGAGGTATGTAGGCGACTGCGATCTCGAAAACGAGTGAAGCATACGATTCTTTTATTTATTTATTTTTCTTTACAAGACGAAATCGCGATAAAAGAAGTTACTCGTGCCGAGCGCTGGTTGAACGCTACAGCGCTATACGGCCGCGCAATATAGACCCAGGTGCAGGCGACGTCCCCGTGAAGTTTCCGGTCGTTATGGGACCACGTGGCTAGTTTGCTCAGACGCTTTCGTAACTCTCTTATTCTTTTTTTTTTTTGCTTATTCTCTCATCGTTCTCTTCTTCTTGCCTTCTCATTTCTATTTCTTTCTTTCTTTCTTCCTTTCTTTCTTTCTTCATATCTTTCTACACCGCAAGAGAATATTGCTCAACTGGCGTCTAGCTGCCCTCTTGGGTCCGCTTGTATCGCATATGTGTATATACGTTAGACACGTCCGTGGCTCTAGAACACGTACCGTGCAAAGGCATTTCGCGCGGGCTATACATATACGGCTTTTATGCGGAGCTGGAGCGGGGGATGCTGCTAAATTGTACACTTTGAGATGTGCGCCAGTCCGTTACAGTCGCTATATACACGCCCGTTGGCGTTCCCTTGTCGACCGCGGTGTGAAAGGAAACCGTGGGCTCCCGAATTTCAGTCAACGCTCACCAGCTGGTCGGCTTCGCACCACTTTTTTTTTTTAGTCTGATCGTACTTCTGGTAACAGCGCAAAAAAAAAAAGCAAACAAGGACAAAAGGAAGAAAACAACATGGCGCTGTGTTGTGCGTTTTTCTTCCTTTCGTAATTGTTTGCTTTTGTTGTTGTTGTTGTGCTGTTGCCAAAAGTGCATTGAATACTAAGCAACTCGCCCACCTTGCTATCTTGCGCCAGCATACTTTTTTTAGACTATGCCCGCACCCCCTCGGTAAGGTGTCTGACCCGCTGATAACACGCGAACACAAAGACATCCGCGATCGGTCGCAGAAAGATAACGTAACCGAGGCCCCCCAACCCTCCCGTCTCCGTAAATCCTTCCTATTCGAAAGCAGCCATCTCTGGCGACGACGATTGCCGCTGATATGAATCCCAGGAAAGAAAGAAAGAAAGAAAGAAAGAAAGAAAGAAAGAGCGATAAGGAAACAAAGAACAAACGGGTTTTCATGAAAGCAAAAAGCGTCGCTTAGCTTTCTTTTTTTATTACTACTGTTATTGTTATTTCTGGTACCAGGAGGAAGGGAATGTAAGAAGACGATGTCGATGTCACTTGCGACGTGGAGGAAAGAAGTCGATTGCAATCAGACAGAGGCGGCACGCGGGAACGTGCATACACGGTTCGGTTTTTCTTTCCTGGGTTCGCTCCGATCTCCTCAGGTTATCTCTTTCTGTGAATAATCCCGCCCGGCACATACACCTGTCACTACTCGCGTCACGCCATTATCAGCAACACAGTTTCCTCTCTCTCTCTTTGTGTATATATATATATATATATATATATATATATATATATATATATAAGGAAACTTGTGCGGCCGGCCAATCCTTGATAAAATGCCGGAGGCGTTCCGCTGTGGACAGACAGCTTGTCGAGCGCGCATGTGAGCTCTGTGTAATTATAAAGTGCCGTCGTTCGAAACCCCGTGAAAAAAAAATGAGGAAGCGTTCCTTTCGGTTCCGCGTTCGTTGAAAGCGGCGACGTTGCTGTGAGAACCGTCGCATCGTACGAGCCGGCTTGCTGACTCCGCCGCCGCTGTTTCTACTGGCAGCGCACATTAAATTCAAATCGTATAGCGTAACGCTGTAATTGTACGAACGCGGCGTGAAAAGTAGGCGAGTAACAACTACACGTTCACTGTCGGAGTTCCATCGATCACACTCTTGGAAGCTACCCTTCGGTGTCGTCTGTCTTTTTTTTTTTTTCGGGATGGGCGCGGGCGTGTCCCAAAGCTATAAATGACCATGACATGCCTCCATACCGAAGAGCTCCGAACTTATTTTGGTCACGTGGGGGTTATCATGCACCAAGGCATCATTGTTCGCGGGTGTCTGTCTGTGCTTACGTCTCTTACCGTGCGAGGAGTCGAACCTGCGGCCCCCGATCTAGGCAGCATCAGCAGCAATCACCTCAACGACCTTTAGATAAGGGCACACATGCTTTAGGGTAAGGGTATGCGCAGGTCGTCTGTGTCTCCTAATTTATAACCACCGTTGGAACTTGAGCATTCAACAGTGGCTGTTTTTCTCTTTGTTTGTTTGTTTTTTAAAGCTTTAAATGCCCATTTGATCGTTTTTCATTGGAATGCGATGTGGACTCGGCGCTAATTCAGAAGAGGCCAGAGCTGTAGATACAACAAGCGCTGGGCATATATATAAGGGGTCAATTCACGAAGTTTTTTCGTTCGTAAAGCTTTTCGTTCGTAAGTGCTTTAATAGCTCCCGACCAGCCGCCGTAGCTAATATGTCCAGCATCGGGATCGGCTGAACTTTCCTCTCACGAACCTGGATTCCGGCTATGGCATGTTTCTCTTTTTCTTTGTTTCTTTAATACTGGCCCTAGCTCTACCTGCGTCTGCTGCCCAACGTACCACCTAGCTCTGAATCCACTAACATATGTGCATTCTTAAGCAACGACGCGCCAACTACGCTGCGTGTCTTTGTTAACAAGTTCATCTCTTACAGCCAAGACCCGCGTCCGGCGCAGTTGCAAGCCGTCGTTCGGTGTGACCAGCGCGAGATCCCGGCGCTCTTTCGAAGAGACCGCGTGGGCAGCGTAAAGAGCTGGGTCTGTGACAGCCCCTGACCATTTCTTTCTTTCTTTCTTTCTTTCTTTCTTTCTTTCTTTCTTTCTTGCTTCCTTCGTACGTGCTGCACGTTAGCAGCCCACGCTAAAAGGGCGCGTCGGCAATTATTCTTGCGCGGTCCGCCCCATCGCGTATAAGCCCTCTGTCACGCAGACGCACACACCCCTGCGGCCGCGATAGTAGCGTGCAGCAAGCAAGGCGGAGTCTGGTCTCCGAAGAGCGATGCCTCCTATATAGGCTGCGTACAATGAAATCCCCACGACGGCTATACTTCGGCTGTGTTTGGGCCACAGGCCACACACACACACACACACATACACACACACACACACACATATATATATATATATATGTATATATATATATATATATATATATATATATATATATATATATTGTCTGGAAGGGGATGGCATGAACATAACCGGGAAGGCATATTTCTTCCAACAGTTGTGTCGGACCCGAGTATATACCTGAGCCGTGTCGTAGAAGTTTACTTGTACCTGATAGTTCACCTTACTTTGTACTTAACTAGTACGACAGCAGCCTACAATTTACATTCTGCAGCAGCTCGGTAAAGCACGGCCAATGTTGGCCAATCATTGAATCATATCGTAATCACCATTGATACATGTTGATCCCTGCATTAGATCAAAACTGGCCCTTCTTCTACTGCTATTTGTGTTGAGTGCTTGCCATGCTACCCAATTTTTTCGAGTCATTTCTTCTAAGCACCGGGACACAAAGAAAGGTTTCGAAGGAAGTCATCCACTCCTGGGCACTCAGACACTGGGTCACAACTTTGGACGCTGTCAAATTCAGCCATCGTGTCGTGTTCACCATCGTGTCAGTTCTGATTGTCTCTCACAGGCCTGCTATATACGCCCTCCTCTGACTAGCTCAAAAATGCCTAAGATGGTCGAATTCGACAACATATATGATGGAACTCCACACTGTCCCGAATTGCACCCACCGCCTAATTCGTCCACGTTGGCTCTTTGGGCCAATCAGAGAGGATTGAGTATAACTGACACCCAGTGAGTCAAACAAAAAAAACTGACGAAGATCGCGTATCTCGCGATACGGCGGGGATTTTACAGGGCGCAGGATGTCAGACGTCAGAGAGCCGAGTTTCAGGTGCCGAATTCACAAAACTTTTGGTTTGTAAGTGCGGCCTTCCATTGACCGCGGCCGCCTTTGTTAATTACATATGTCCAACATCATGTTTGGCTGGATGCAAAGATCTTGGGAGCCTAGCCTCATAGTTCATTAGCCCAGAAAGCAGTTCGAGCGCTTCTTCCACTACCTGAAGTCAACAGACTTGGGTACCCGACTACAGGCATCCTGCACCTAACTTAGCGCGTGGGAAAGTGCGGTATAGACGAATGTTTTCTCTCTCTCTCTATTTCACTCCCCATTCCTGTCCCCACGTGTAGGGTAGCAAACCGGCCTCAGTCTGGTTAACCTCTCTGCCTTTCCCTCTTCTCTCTCTCTCTCTCTCTGTTGGAATTTGCTCTTGCGAGCTATTGAATCGTAAGAGCTCTGTGCATAGCGGCCTGCAGGTGTTCAGAGCGAGGCGGCGCGCCTACTCGCCTCGCATATAGCCAGCTCCAAATACTGCACGGAAATTTCGAGCCGGCGAGTTATATACGTAGCCGTGCGTCACGCTCTTTCTTTTCCGGCGCGCGAGCTTTCCCTCGCGCGGTCGCCCGCGTCTACGCTTTCGGTGCCTCGACCCCCCCCCCCCCCCCCTCCCGCTGCAGGATGTCGCCTATACGGTACGGCATAGCGCGCAGACGCCTCGCTGTCCGGCGCGTATGAGGCGACGCGACCCACCTCGTGGGCGGCGGTGTTACGGCAAGGCGTTGTCGTCCTTCCCGTACCTTCCCGCTGATGCGAGTGCTGAAGCGGCGAGTCCATGTACGCCGACTGCTACGTGTGGGCTTTGCAGATATTGCGCCGCCGTTTTGAAGTACATATAGTGTATGGAGAGAGAGAGAGAGAGGGGGGGGGAGAGAGAAAGAAGTGTCAGTGACTTTCGGAACGATTCTACTCCCAAGCACCGCCGGTTAATGGTGCGCGATCGTGTGTGTGTGGATATGTGAGAAGGACCGCACAATCAAGCGATGAAACGAAGTACGATAGGCGTAACGTTAAACGGACAGCAAACAAATAACTTGAGATGTAATAGTAAACTTTAAAAAACATGAAACATGTAACTTTGAGCTCTCTATTTTCTAAATTAATAATCAATATATTAACCCGACATTTCACGAAAATATAGCTTTAAAAGCACATACGTGCACGATAAGCATAAACTAGTTTAGCGTACCTCCCTCGTAAGCGTAGCTGTCCCACCTACGTACTCTCATAGAAGTTAACTCCTATCATACACCCCGAGATAAGGAAGGCAGCGGCGTCGACTGGAGAGCGAATGAGGATAGCCGATATCCCAGTTGAAATTAAGAGCAAGAACTCGAGTTGGGGGCATGTCGTGCAACGCATAAAATGGATAACCGTGGAGGTTATTAGAAATACAGAATGGGCGCCATGGCAAGGGAAACGCATTAGAATACGACAGTAGATTAGATGATGTGATAAGATTAGGAAATTCACTGGCCTATATACAGGGTGCCCCAACTATCATTCACCAAGATTTAAAAGTATGCACATGCCACGCAGCTGGACAGAACCAAGGGAATGTTATTTGCCGTCGCTTGGAGATACTCAGATTGACTTTCGCGTTCCGCCTAATTACGTAATTAGTATCAGTTAATTAATTAGCTTGTCAAATATTGTAATTAGATGAAAAGTCGCGATAACAAAATTGTAGAGCTACATGCAAAAACTCCCGATACAGCCTTCCGTCGCTCGATACGTGCTAAATAAAAAATGTGTTTTTTTGCGAGCGTGAAAGAAGCCCGCAAATACACGCCGAATCGCCGCTCGACTTGCACATTAATTTCTCCGCGGCTCTTACACGCATGTCCCATCTGCGCGGTTTCTCGCGGAAGCCATCTCCTGTCAGAGATCTCGCGAGTCCAAAACAGTTGCTCAAAACCACAAAACAATAGAGACGGCCGCAGTAAGGAGCAGCATGTGGGTATAGAGGCTCTAAAATATACGTGAGCGGAATGGAAAGACTGGGAATATAATGGAGATAACAAAACGACAGCGTGGGGAGGCAGTATAGTCGATGAAGGCTCGCGATAACCGCGCGCACAGTGCTATACAGTGGGCGGGAAAGAGCCGTCAGGGCAGGACAACCACGCGAATTCCTTCGTGACCAGCGCTCGCCGGAAACTGTCCCCGAAGAAGCGGCACCACCGCACAGAAGCGGCAGTCTTCCAGCAGCCGACGCCCTCTAGTCGGGCCTTTGTGTGTGGGGGGGGGGGGGGGGGGAGGGGGGGTGGAAGCCGGGGCCGATGCATTCGGAAGAGAAGAAACGGAGGTCGTTGGTGGGGGGACGCCACATTTGGCAGTTGTTGGCAAGTTGTTGGCTCCCGGCGCGCGCTGCATAAGCGCGAGCGAGAGCGCGAACGAGTCTCAATTGCCCCGCTTGCCTGTTCTCTCTCTCTCTCGACTCATTTCCGTTGTGTCTTCGTCCAAACGCCCCCTCGCCGCTCTCCCGGAATACGACGGAGACGCGAGAATCGAACGAGGCTGACGGCAAGTAACCATTTTAACGAGTGTTGTTCTCTGTCTCGGAAAGTGTGGTTCGTTAGGTATGCAAACGAGACTACAGACAGTCGCAGGAAGTTATAGAGAGTCGAATTCCCGAACGGTGGGAGCCAACGTTTTGGCAAGCGGACTTGATTTCGCCCTGGCGAATATATTTACGCCCTCGCTGAAACGTGGGTACCGCGAGAAGCATTTATTTGTTTTCCCCACTGTTAATCAGTTCATTGTACTCTGTTTCACACGAAGGCTAGCGAAACTTCTCTCACTGGTCGCACGCGCGACCAAAAAATAGTGCGTCACAATTGAATGAAATGTATAAGTATGCGTCTATATAGTACGGATGTAACATAATCTCGTACTTTTCTGTCACAAATTAGGACATAACTGTTACGCAGAAGGCGTCGCAGGTCTGAATCCAACTACCAGCGATCGAGCGGAGTGACACATTTCTGTGACGGGCGGCCGCAGCACACCGCTCGCGTTCGCGGCAAAAACATAGTACGCCACATATTGGGACCACGAAGGTATACAGATAATGGTGATGTGATGTGATGTATACAGATAAGGTGATGTGACCTACATTAAGGTCCACAAATTGAAATTGTAGCGTGTGTAGTATTTATTGCGTAGAAAGCGTAACAGATAAAGAACTGCCGAGAAACGCGCGGAAGTGAGAGTTCCACGACCGCACTACTTGCGTAGGTTCCGCCGCGTTGCCTGCCATTTGTGAAACGGAGTTATAGCAGTGTGTTCTACTCGCTTCTGTTAGCACTCTACTTATGCATAGGCCCATTCGCCAAGTTCCTGGCGTAAAACCAGAATGTGTCGTTATTAAGCCATCCAGAGCCTAGTTATCAGATAAAGTCCTCCTCCCCATGAGTCAATGCCACAGTTGGCTTCCCCTGTCATTTCCTTGGACTCATTGTCCGTTGGCCTCACGCGGCTCTTACAACACGTGATTCTCGGCCACTCCTCCACGTTGTACATGTGCCATCGCGAACCCCGCACCCCAACAGTTGGGAAGGCCGTGCTGTCCAGCTCGGACCCACGTCACCAGCGCGAACTGGCGTGGTGGTGGTGGTGGTCTTGGGAGACTTCTCAGGCCGCAGGAAGCCTGGACTAAGGACATCCCCTCCCCCTTGTCTCCCCCCGTTCTGATGGCAGAAGCTGGAAGAACAAAGCCAGCTTTCGTTTTCTCCCTCTCTCTTCTTTTGCCGTCGAAAAAAGTTTGTTCCTCCCACTTCTCTGGGCAAAATCAAATCAAGTCTGCACGACGGGCCGAAAGCGCAGCTGTCACTCACAAAGCCGGGGCGTTCATCTCTCCTCGGATCAACTCCGGGCGCATCGCCGCGTCCCCGGAAGGCGTTGCGCGACGACAAACAATGCCCACGAGCCCGGCTCGTAAAACGTGAACACCGCGTCCTCTCTGCGCGAGTCGTTGACGCCTTCTTGGTTGCCGTAACGCGGTCATGGCTCCATCTTCAAGAAGGACGCTCGGCGCACGTCAAGGCCGGGCTACCGCCGCACTCGCTCGCCGTACGGCTAGGTCCTTCGTATTGTTCCGAGTGTGACCACTTAATTCGAAACCGCTCGTATAGGTGTGCTCCCTCGTATTCTTTTCTGCGATCCCTTCTCCCCGTATTGCTTGGCGCGAGAATTGATATGCGGTTCCATTTTCTTTGTGGCCGGCGATAATGGATGCCTTGGAGAGGCAAATCAGTCACTGCTGTAATCAGCCTTCGGAGGAGGCACGGATGTGTGGGGGTCTGCATCTTTTGAGACGCGTGAAATTGCCGAGGCACGGCCGGTGACCCTGTGTGCGTTGCTTTTGTTTGTGAGCGTTGAATATGAACCTATTGTTTCCATTATCTGAAAGAACATGGAACTTTCACTATATGTATTTATGTTACGAGGTCAAATCTATGGTTAATCGGATTGGACAAGTTTAGACGCAATGATATGCAACTGCACTAGCGAAAATTTTATTTTTCCCCCTGATTCTTGAAACACAAGTGTCGTTGTCACTGACTATTGCTTTGAGGAGAGCAATAATGAGTTTCACAAGATTGTAAGACGCCGCAGCACTTTAGGTAGTTTACTCCAGCAAATGAACATTCAGATTATTAAGCTTGTTACTTCAATGCTTTTGGAAATACCTTCTCCCTATAACCATTTACTGCGCTGACTGCTCTTGCCGATTCTGGCACTGTACATTGATTAGCTGCCTTTTGTGCATACCTAAAGCCACCAGAGCTGCTGCAGCTGTATTTTCTGAAGTCAGCCGGACTGAGTGACCCTCGGTGAGGAAGTCAGGATTATTACGGTTCTTCCGAGTCTGCATCATGTTTAAACTATGTCCTATATCATCCTCTTCGTCTACTCTTTATTTTACACTTTCCTTTTCGCCTATTGAAGGGTAGCAAAACGGAATCAGTCCTAGGTTAACCTCCACGCCTTTGCTTTATCTCGGTCACTTTCAGAGCAGTAGCCAATTTAACCCTGTGACCATGAATACATACATACATACATACATACATACATACATACATACATACATACATACATACATACATACATACATACATACATACATACATACATACATACATACATACATACATATATACATACATACAAGAAGTTGCATGGCATCCTAACGATGTCATAGCTATATGATCGTTCTTTTGCTGTGGCACGTCATGTACCAGGCATCGCTTTACTAGTGCGAGTGCATTCGCATCTACTTGCACCCGTGTACACGGTGTATGAAAAAGATGTAAATTGCGACCACCCCGAGGTATATCATTTTTTTTCTTCATTCATTCACACTTCTTTTCCAAGTCTGTTCTGTCAGGATCTCCGCTGTGGCCACTTCTACTTTCGGCTTTCTGGCGTCTCATTGAGACTCAGGTCATTCACTTGCCAGTCGTTTTGTTCTTGGCGGTCGCTTTTTCCTTACTTGCGAACTCCGGCTCCAATTTGCTCCAACCTTCTTTTCTTCTTGTTGTTAGTTCTTCTTCCTTTTTTTTCCCTGGTTTATTTAGGAGAATTGCATGGAACCGCGACCATTTATACACGCGCCAAGCACATTTCGCAAGAAGGCAGCCACATCTTCACTGTCGTTTTCTTCGTACAGTCTACTCGGTTTCTTTTTCGGGCCCTCCCATCGTGAATTTGTTGTGGAGTTTAGAACTCCGAGGAAGGGCCCACGACAATGACGCTTCCAACAACCGCGGAGCTCTCTTCTTACCTGTACTGCGCTGCAAGAACATTCGACAGCGCCGAGGCCTACCCACTCGTCTCTTTCTTTCTTTTCAGTTTTTCATCGTTCGCATTCACTTGTCTGTGCCCTTCTTTCTGTTTTTCTTGCCGCCATATTTTTTTTTCATTTTATTTTTCTTACCCGCCTCTGCCGTCATTTTCAAGAACATCGCCTCGCGCTGCCTACTTTCCTCGCGCCGTCCGCCAACTACTCCGTCAAGACCTCACACATGCACCGTCCAGTATAGCACACTGCTAACGAACTCGTACAGTCGTGCCAGGAAAAAGAAAGGCCCAAAAAAGACCAAACCATAACACTATAGAGACTCGCAAAACAAGAGGCACTCACCCTAAGAGAAAATGACATCTCCAACGAAAGATTGAAAGAAAGAAAGAAAGAAAGAAAGAAAGGAAGAAATACTCGCGCTCGTTTTGTACACTTGAGTCAGACCGACCGACCCCCGCTGTAGTAGCTCTCCGCGGGTTCGCTAACGTGCGGTCGGGGATGGCGACCGAGATGCCTATCTGCACCGACGTTCTTCATCGTGCTCGGCTGGTATACCGTAGGCCCGCTAGCCCAGTGCGTGTGTTTCTCAAGAGCACGGCACACCACGGCCTGCGAGTTCGGGCATTGGACTAGCGCGCGTGCGCTGTAGTTGCACGCCACGCCGATGTTATACAGCAAGCGAGCAGCAGCATAGCGGCAGCACGGGGCGATGAAGGCGGTGTACCACGCCCGCGCGTGCTTGGTGCATCACTCCGCGTGCGCGCCTTGCTGCGTCTTTACGGAAGCTTCTCTCTCTCTCTCTCTGCCCGTCTGCGGCTCTGGCTTCGACGCGGCTGCACGCTCACCTCCCTCCCCCCCCCCCCCCCCCCCCGCACTCCATCGCTATAGCCATCACCGCGTGTGCGTTCATTGTTAGACGCGCTCGGCCAAGCGCGACGGACGCGAGGTGCGGGAGGTTCGAGAAGACGAACTCGAGAAGAGACTCGGGCACCATCGGCAGCGAAGCATCACCACGAGAGAACGTCTCTCGTGCCCGCCGAGCGGTGGCGCTGTTTGCCGCGCGCACACGTGATCGAGGCTTTCGGAAGCGTGGCGTCGGCCCCTTTTTGTTTGTCGCAGTTATTGCTTCGCCTCCCCCCTGTGTTGTCATTGTTTTTTGGAGAGTTTTCATTTCGCGGTTCGCGGGGCAACGCCGAAAACGTCGAACTTCCTGCAGGGGCTGTTCTACGGGGCTTATGGGACTTCCGGATCTGACGAAGTTCAGTGTTGAAGCTCCTCCGCACCGCAGGCGTCGATCCTGTTTATTGCCCACCACTGCGTGCTTCGACTTCCCTTAAAAAAAAAAAAAAAATATCATTGCTTACCTCAATAAGGCGATGGAATCCTATAGCAAATGTCGTCTGTGACGCCACCATGCGTCATTCTCAACAGTCTTCTCCGTCCAATGAATGAATGAATAAAGCCTTTATTTGCGGAAAGGACAGCACGATGCCCAGTAAAGTAAGTTGTGCTCAGTAGAAGCAGTGCTGGACAAACTACTCTCAATATCACTACGCACAGAAGCCACTGGGAAAGCTAGCCCTTACTATAGGCTCTAGCGTTGGATCGCTTCATGGCCAGCGCATACACCACGTCTTGTTTACTTTCAATAACGGCTTTTCACTGCTAATTACCGCAACAACCTTGGTAGAACTAAAGCGACTGGTCTACCTACCTATAGCCCTCTTTCTCATGGCAGACGTGTCATCAACGATGATAAGATAGAAGTTTTGAGATCTCAGTCTCTTTCAAATCCTTCTTATCGCACTTCTTTCGCACGAGCTAGCGCAGCTACCTTAATGCGCGTATAGAACATCGAATAGTTCATATTCTCTCTCTCTCTCTCTCTCTCTCTCTCTCTCTCTCTCTCTCTCTCTCTGTGCGTCATGTGTGTTCTCGCAGCATGCCATTGCACACTGTGGTCCGCACTTAAAGAGAACACGGGTCTAGTTTGTCGGCACTGCAGCTGCGAATGCCGGCTAAAGATAAATACGTCAATGCACTGCACATGGGCGTAAGGAGGTGTTAAGGCTACCTGCCGCATGTCGGGCGCACCCGTCAAAGCCGAGCGCTTTGTCAGAGGAAAACATTCGCACGTACTCTAATGTGACCCCTTTCAAGACAAAGGACGCATTTGTGCTCAGAATACACAAGAACGTCGTAGGCCAGTGTCACGCTCTGTTTTTCGGGAACATTCGTAGCCCCCCTGTCTCGCAACAAAAAAAAAAAGAAAAGAACAAACACACAACATCCGTACAGCAACATTTCGCCGCGTCCTTCCCTCGGCTTTCAATCTTCTCCGCTCTGAAGCGCCTCTCCTCCATCGGGCGTATCATTCCTGATCTTCTAGGGCGTATACGCACCCTCCAGCATCAAGATCCGAGTGACAGTTAAGAGCGTCTCACTAAGGGCAACGGACGTACGTTCCACTTCCGACCCCTCCGCCCACTCCGTACAACCGCACTCTCTCCATCTCCACAAAGCAGCGCCGCCGCCTCCCCGACATGCGCTGCTCTTGATTACAATTAACGGCCTTTCCAATTACGCAACGACGAAATCCCCCCTTACTCCAGGGCCCTTTAACTCTCACCGACTCCCTCTACGGCCAAGCCATCTTTCCTGTAGGGGGGGAACGCCCAAGTGGCTCCGTAGTGGCGCCGGCGCGCTATCAGTCTCCCACGCGAAGACACTGGCTTCGTTCCCGCTGCATGCCGTCCCAATTCATGGATCCCCTCCTCTGTGCTATGTAAGGAATTGAAGGGGGTCGCAGGGGGGGGGGCACAGGGAGAGTGCTCCTCGCACACATAGACTCATCTTAGCTGAGCGAGACGACGACGACCCGTGAAGAGCCGCATAAAGAACAAAACCCTGCACCCCCGTCTAATGGCGTCTGCGCTGTCGTCTGCTTCTTGCTTTGTCTTCCTGTTGAAGCCCACTTGTACTGTCGTGGACGTTCCTTTCTTTTATTTCGCGTTTGGTATTACGTGCTAACTTGCATTTCGTACCCACTTGTTACATCTCTTCGGCGGAGAAGCTGATATATGTAAGAAGGGAACATTATCTTCAAATTATCTTCAAAGACAGACGCCCTTTTTCGCAAGGAACATGGTTTCACACTTTCAATTTGTTACGCAGATGTTACATTGCCTTCTGTCGTTAATTGTGCAATGGAAAGAAGCTGAGGTATTTTGTATTATGGCACTACGATAGTGGTTAGTTTATGAATGAATGACAAAAGAAGAGGAATATATAAGAGATGGTGGTTACAATATATTTATTGAAAATCATGGCGGGGCCTCAGGGTGGTCCCTGTTGGGGCCGACTCCCTCGGCCCAAGTGACGATTTTCAGTTGTTCTCCGAGGTCGGTGGCTGTCCTAATATTAGAGAATGACAATCTAAAGACGGTCGCCATGAAATGTATGGTAAGTCTTCAAATGGATAACCTCCTGGTAGAATGTTTCCTCTCCTGCAGAAAAAAAAGATCTTGGGCGAAACGTAAAAGTTCCTCATGCGTATCTACAGTCATGTCTATTTGAGTATCGAACAAAGGTTATTCCCATGATACGCATCTTGAACACGATTAGAGCAACACTAACGCCCCAATGTAAGGTGGAGCTGCCGATAGCACGTTGCAAACACGTTCCATGTGGCTTCTCCTTAACCCTCTCAAAATTGTTATAGAAACTACGTTGAGCTTCTGTGGATTGTGCGTTGATCTCAATGGAATTATTGCTGAGATTCGATTGCGAATCCCCTTGCGCCATAAAACCACTTACATCCACCGATGAATCGAAAAGCATGCATGATTTTCGCAAGGTATATGCAACTGCCTTCACGCTTGCGCTGTAGGGAAGAAAAAGAGGTCAGCGAAAAACGCAAGGAGTCGATGACGTCATCGTCACATCCCTCACGCCGTTGCAGCGACTCTTTCCTTCTTCGTCGCACCAATTTACCCTTTCATCTCGGTGTCTCCCTCTCTCTCTTCTCGTCGTGCCGTAACTAAGTGGGAAAGGCAGAGACACCGAGCGTGCGACGCGCACAAACACGCTTGCACGAAAGAAATTTTAAAAAAGAAAGAAAAGAAAGCGTCACGAGATGAGGAGAGACCGTCTGGGCGGCGTGAACTCTGTGGTCCGCTATTTTTGGAGCTCCGCCACTCGTTCCCGCGGTGTGAGCCATGGCGGAGGCGAATAACCGTCGGCCCGTGACTCTTTCTTGTCTTGAAATTCGGCCAAGGGGACAGAAAACCCTGGGCGTCTCTGAATGCGCGTGTGTGTGAGCCCGCGGCCCGGAACCGCAGTGTCTGAGCCCAGAAGAGTGCGCAGACGGACCGCACCGGGGCTCCGACGCGGAGGGCCGGCGTGTTTCTCTTGGCGAGCTGGCGGCGGTTTGGAGACCCACGCCCGGCGGTGTCCTGCGGTGTTCGTTCATGCGACGCCCCATAAGAGCCGACGAAGAACACAGGGTGGAAACCGCCTTGCTTCAAACTTAGCTTCCTGTGCCTTGGTGCGTGTGTAAGCCGGCGAACACGTGACGACCGCATACCTGAATCTGAGGGAGAGATTACCTGTGTGTCCGGTTCACAGCAAAGTACGCGGTTTTCCCCCTTTGTGTGCTCAGTGTTCAGGTGTTTCCGGAGCCAGAACATTAGACGTAACGGATTTCGTGTTCCCTGTGCCTTGATGCGTGCGTGTACCGTGAACACGTGACTGCCGTATCGTCAGCTGTGGGCGACTATACCTGACGGGCCGTGTCATCACAGAAGCGCATACGCTGTTCTTGCCTTTCGCTTGTTCGGTGTTGACGTGCCTCCGGAGCCAGGACTCTATAGAGCAGTATCGGATTTCGTGTTTGTGCGTTCCCGCAAAGGCGCAGTGAACCGCGACGCATCCACTGATAGCTGTGTTACGAACGTTTATCGCCCTCTCAGTGAGACGAGACTTTCGTGAGCACGCACTTGCGTCGAAGATGCATGCCTCCAGAGCTTCGGGGACGGCGGTGATTGCTGACGTCGAATATTGCTGCTGACCGTTAGGTTTAGGTTAGGTTAGGCGTTAGGCGTTGCTGCCGACAGTTAGGTTCGACTGTCGGGTTCCACGACAGTGCGTCTTCGCTTTGCAGTGCAGATTTAGGCGCACGAAGTTTACGGGATCCTCCATACGCTGAGATTCCCACGAGGATTGTTTGAGCACTTGAGCGCTCGCCGCCAGAAGCGTTCGAACCGTTGTTACCTCTAGGCTCAGCGGAAGCGCTACAGCGACAAAGGCAAGGTCCTTTGCGCTTGACATTTGCGAAAGCATGACACGTTGCGCGTCTGGTGATCTGTCATCGACGGAGCCCGGCAGGTGTGCGTGATGCATTGGTGGCTCATGGTCCGTAGTGGCCGTGGCTGTGTCTCGTGCAAGGGCCGTCGTGACTTCCTCGACATGCTGCTGGAGCTGATGCTGCTTTCCCTGGAGCGGAGCATCAAATCCGTGGCCGTGCTCGCTGCGCTGGGTTACTTCAATCAGAAAGGTAAAGCGCCCACCCACAACACACCTGCGTTAATTGGACTTTTTACGCGATGCAGGTTTTGTTCTTTCTTACCCGCGACCACACCCGAGGACGAATTCGCTTCGCGTTTCGATTCGTATAAGCGCTGCTTGACATTGGCTAGCCGCCTTGTGCCCTGATCTTCTTGGGCGTGGGGTCCGCGTTTACGAAACCGGTTTAGTCTAAGAGCTTCGTTAGCCTTGGTCTCGCAACACTATTTTAATGATGATCGCTACCATTTTGCAACATCCAGTAGACATTTTGCAGCATTCTTAGTCATCATAGTCAGCCTCGTCATCCCCACTGCAGAACAAAAAAGGACAAAGGTCTCTCGCGGAGATCTCATTCATTTGTTGGTAAACTGATGATTGTTAGCATTTCTAAGATCTTTCCGAACACGATGGCTAGACTCGCTGCTTCGTAGCGTAACAAATGACAGGTCTGCAACAAGGTACATAGAAAGGCACATATTCTAGTCCGTGTCTTCCTCGCAACTAAACTGTCCACTCTTACGCTGCTACGCGATGCTTCTAACCAATGCAGCCACGATACGTTTCGCCACCCGTAACCCCCGTCGCAACACTTGTATCCCTCCAACATTGATTGTAGTCATCCTCGGCGTAATTAAGTTCATGGCTGTAGAAAATCCTCTAGCGGAAATCTCGCATCCACTGACCAGGGAACGCCCATTATGCCCTCCAGTTTAGTGACCTAATCACTCGTTCTGATTATCTGCTTTCCTCGTCTGCGGTTTCCTTATCTTGGTATCCATTCTCACATACTCAGTGAAATACTGGCTATTTGTTGTTCAACGCAGCGCATGGATTTCCCAACTCTTCTTCTCTCACCTAATATCAACTACAGCGTACCGTCAAGTCACCATCCACCCCCCCCTCCCTAAATTCTAGGCTACTCTGTCCAGGCCAAAGCGCTCTTGCATGCGCAAGGTCCACAAAAGCCTTATTGCTCTTTTTTAAAGGCAACGGGACTGTACGAATGCTTGTTATACTGTCAGTGAACATTACTCGGCGAGTATGTTCGCACTGACTGCCTCTTTCATTTTTTTCTCTCTCTTTCCTCCTTTCCGATACACTGTAGGGTAGCGAACCTGACGAGGCCTTGGTTAACTTCCCCGCCTTGCTTCTCTCCTTGCAATAACTGACGTCAAAGCGGCAGCAGCTTTTGCAATTAAGACAAGGCTTTATCAGAAATACGGCGGGTTGCTTATCAGCGCACGTGCTATGAGCTCAAAGAGCAGAACATTGGTGGTGAACGCGATATCTGGCCAATTCATGCACTTATATATCGCACTTCACCTCCTCTTCCTTTTTTCTTTCTAATTATGCTAGCTCTCACAGCACGGCGCCCAGCAGCGTCCCTCATTGCGCAATTCACTTCCTCTTTTCTTTTTTAACATTTGGTAACACATGTGACGCCATTCGCGCATTGTCATTGACAGTTCTTGCTAAGCGACCTGTTCCGCGAATCCGTCTATGCCCTCGTTGGGCATACGGAGTCCCCGAAGAGCGGCTATTACCGGCATTTCCTTCAAGCTGTCGCAAGCAGGCCTTCCTCACGTGCCACTCCATCTCTTCAGGGAAGAGCGCATATACAAAAAAATCTTCCTTCGTCCCGTTCTTCTCGTTGTGTAAGCGGGTAAGGACAACGCTACACAGCGCCACGAGCGTACTCTTTCTGTATAGACGCTCTCGGTGAATAACTCGGAGACCCAGGAGGGCAACTCGGCTTGTTCACCCTGTGTGCCGTGAATAATGGATCTTCGCGCTGCTGACGCTCCAAGTGTCGGCGCGTTCGTTCGGCACGCCGCTCTTTTTCCGCTTCCTCTAAAGCGAAGCATGCGGATGCGTTGGACCGATGGTTCCCGTCCAGCGAATGGGGCGACCGACGCTCGCCTTGGAGACGGTGTCGTCTGTCTCCTTTTCTCTGAAGTATATATGCATTTATGGACGTCGGGGTTGTAGGTATTTTTTGTTTGTTCGTTCTTTTTTTTTGGGGGGGGGGGGGGGAGTAAGTTGTCGTGCGTCACAAGGGGGCAGCTAAATGAAACAGTGCAGGCCTCACAATACACACACACTTAAGCTTAACTAACCCAACAAAAAATGCGATGCAAGCAGGCGTGCGCAAGCATGCACGCATTGTTCCGCGCGATTGCTTACTCTGTAAACATTTCTTTGCAGGTGTGCTGGTAGCTGCATACGAAGCGTGCCAATAACGTTAGCTATGGCGAATGCTTTCTTAGTCGATGCCTGACGCGGCACGCTTTAGTTGCCGCTTCAAGACATCTACGAGCTCTTTTGGTTAAACGCTAGCCATTCACTATTCCCAAACCTTCATCAATAGGAATTCTGCTATTCTGAATTCTACGGAAGATCGCTTCTTCAGGATGTGGCCATGAAGTGTTCACTTCAACTTAGTTACTTCGTCATATAGCATTACCTATTAAAGGATGGTACCACCAAAATAGAATCGTCTCACGTCCTCTCAGAGGAAAAAAAAAAAAGGGTGGATGCACGTCAGTTTGGCTCTGCAAGTTCATCTCCCAAGCCGTCCAGTCAGCCGGCTATAGCCCCAGTCAACGAGCCATGGCGCAACGAATTCGTACGAAAAGTGCCTTACCTCCGTACGCCCCCGTGCCCGTCCTCATAGCAGGCTCCACAATTTGCCCGCTTACGGGACTGGAACGAACGAAACGGCCGATCCAAGCACCGCCTGCCGCGAGCTTAGCATCGTCTGCTACACACAGCGACGCGTGGGAGTCTTGTGCTTCTTGTCGTCTGTTCTTTCCTATATGTCTTCTGTCGTCTTCAGCTTCTTACCTGCTCTTTTCTATGTCTCTTCTTCTGCTCATCTTCTGCTCATCTTCTGCTTGTTGTCGTCTGCCCTTCCCTATATATGTATTATTTTGTCTGGTATTTCCTTTATCTCTTCTCTTCGTCTTCTGCTTGTCGCCCTCCGATATTTCCTATATTTCGTCTTCTGTTCGTTTCCTGCTATCTTTGCTAAATTTGAAGGAACCAGCACTAGAATGGTGGACGGTGTCAAGAGGAGACAAACACGTTCGTCTGCTGTCTTCTACTATGTACAATACGCCTTGCCTTCATATCCCTTTTTGCACTGCGGGAAGTTTTTCTCAGCATTTCTTTTTCCTGCTAACCTGACCCTTTGCTTTCAGCATGGACAGTTTTGTTGCTGTGTCTTTCAATGTAGTTTCTTACTTTGTTTTCCTTTATTGGTATCTTAGGAGATCGTTCTGTCTTCACCGTGATTTCGGCAGCAGTGCAGTGCTGTTGTTTTTTACGGTTCAAGCGAGCTTCTTCCAACTCCAGCTCTGACGACGTCTCGCTTGGCAGCACTCCTCCAAGCGTGACAAGCCTGCCTTTTTTTCCTCGAACCTTTTGTCTTTTAACTTCGTCTTCTGTTTCGGGCTTCAAGTCTGTTTCCTGCCTCGTTAACGCGTGCTCGAGGCTTTACGGGCAGAGATGTTCCACTGGCCGACGCTTCAACCGGGGGACCGGAAATGTCCTTCTCTCTCTCCCTCTCTTGCTCGGTCTTTGTTTCCCTCATATTACTGTTTTCCTTACTCGGCAGTGCGGAAGCTGAAAATTAGGCTGTTCTGCACGAGTCCTTGCGTTTTCCTTCCTCACCGTGACTTTGCGTATACGAGCGGGCGAGTGTGGGTGTGCGTGCGTGCCGAGCGATTCTTATATCACCGCACACGCCGCGTCTACGTTATTACGCAACGCGCCATTCTGCTTATGCTTCTGGGCCAGATGTTTCTGACTTTGTTTTGTTTGCCCTCTGTCTTCTGCTCTGTCTATGCCTTCTGCTTGTTCTTCTTTATCTTATCTCTTCGTTTCTGGATCGCTGAGGCATGCTCGCTTGGCGTGGCATCCAGACCGTGCCTACGCTCTTAGATCAAGAACCTGAGGATGAGCTGAGCGCGGCAAGCGATGCGAATCTGCGCGAGTTCGTTGGCTTCGCAGGGCTCCTACGCACGCGATCGATGAGCAAGCTGAAGTTGCTAGCTATGTTGCTACGTTACGAGCCCAGCGTCAAGGTATGTCAGTTCTTTGGCCCAGTATTGCTGAACGAGAGGTTCAGTGTGCGAGTTCAGCCGTGGAGCTCTGTCTGACCATTGTTGCATGCGACGTGCGTACACGGAATGTTGATTCTTGTTCTTCGAAGAATGAATATTGCGCAGTTGGTTTCGGTACGCGGCCGTCGTAATGCTCTCTGTAATGTACGCTGGCGTGCCCCATATTATCAAGGTTAAAGGCTGGTCTTTCCGATTTAAAACAGTGTGGTACAGTGCAAGGTACCAACATGTTCGCAGTTATGTTTTGATCGCTGCGTATATGTCAAATTAGAAATTTATTCACCCAGCAACTGGAATAGCCCGCCGGATTATCAGCCGGGCGGAACGTCTCCAGCTTCTCAACGAAATCAAGATCTTTGTCATACTCATTTCTTTTGTTGTTGTTGTTGTTGTTCACTAATACTACAGGCATACACGGTAACATAACTCAAACCCTTATATGTGAAAAAAGGCTGTAAATGTGTTAATAACGCCCGCTTTTACGCCCTTTCTTTGTGCTTAAGGGTGTTAGTTATAGAACAATTTCCACCCTCGTTCACTTCTAAGGTCGTAAATTATTTCACAGCACACTTTACCGTTAAGCGCACAGTTCTGGGAACAGTCGCCCCGTAAGAAACCACGCTCGCACACACGCATGCACCTTTGGGCAACCCCGTCAGGCGGGTAACGCGATACGCTCACACAAGAAAGGCTCGCCACGCGTCTGGGCGCGCGCCGAGCTGCACACTATCTCGCGGAAGCGCCGACAAAGAAAGAAAGAAAGAAAGAAAGAACGATAAAGATGGCGGCGAAAGGCCAGCGCCAGGTCACTTTTCAGCTTTCACTGCACGCTCGCATGCAAGTCGCCGCAGCGCCCAACGCATCTCCGCGGTCTTCCTTTTCTCGTTTCGTTTCAGTTTTCGCGGGGGCTGCTGCACATTGCGCTTTTCGTTTCTGCCGTGGTCGGTCGCCGCAGGCTCCCTACATATAGGAGAGGCAAGGCGGGCCGCCGGCTTTAATGAAATGTTGGCCGCGCACGTCGCATGCGAAGTCGCGAGGTTACACACAGCGTGCTCGCGATCTGCTACGTGTGTGTACGCCCACGTGTTCAGCCGTTCCTATACTGTTGCAGTCTCTCTCTCTCTTTCGGGCCGTCCGTGGAGTAAGCCTCCTCGAAGCAGGGGCAGGCCGGAAGACGCGTTCCCGCGACGACGCCAAGCAGTGCTGCCAAACTCATTAACAGAGACGCCCACGCGGTCCACTGCGGGACGAGCTACAGAGTCGGAATGCTATACAGCGCGCGGGCTCGTGGTGCGAGCGTCCACTTCCGCGGTGCGCAGATGGGATGCCGTCCGCGCATGCGTAGGCATGTACATACCAGGACGCACGCAAGCCGTCTGGTCAGTAGGCATGCAGATGAGCTGGCCCGAAAGGCTTCGTGAGAAGTGGCGCGGGCAGGCAGGTAGGTGCGGGGGTGGGATTGCGAGTGCCGGGAACTATACCGCATCAAAAAGAAAGAAAGAAAGAAAGAAAGAAAGAAAGAAAGACGGAAAAGAGACCGTAAGCATCATATTCAATAACGTCATATAAAGAAATAGTGGTTGGGGAGGGGGGCTGAGAGTGCTTGTACACACTCATGTGTTCCTGTGTATCACATGGGGTAAGTCCCATGGGAATATAATAACGTACGGGGATCTCGCATAAAAAAATCTGTGTTTAAAAAGAGTGTTAGGGTTTTACGTGCTAAGACCACGATTTGATTATTAGGCATGCCGTGGTAGAGGACTCCGGAATAATTTGGACCTTCAGGGGTTCTTTAACGCGCACCTAACTCCAAGTACACGGGTGCTTTCGCATTTCGCCCCCATCGAAATGCGGCAGCCGCAGGCGCGATTCGATCCCGCAACTTCGTGCTTATCAGCCCAACACCACAGCCACTAAGCAACCACGGTGGGTAGAAAGACCTGTATGTACTTATATATGTATATCACATGAGGGCATACCCCGTATGATATATGGGGACATACGGGAGATATGTCCCATATATGATAGATGGGAGCATACGAGTTTTCAAATTTCAACCCCGTATGTTAAATGGGAGTATTCGATATGGGCTTTTTCTTTTCGATGGGGCATTGTAACTTCGCCTGTTAGTGGCGATAAGCACGTGAACACGTATGGAAAATTGGGTGATGGGTAAGAGCTATAAGGCGATAGGGTTTGGATGCAGAAGAGAGTCGCAGGTCTAAAGAGGTCAACTAGAGATTATCCTAATTGGCTCGGTTATATAAGTACTGAAGATGGAGTAATTGAAGGCGCCGGTTGGAGACGAAACTATAGGCCCAGCAGCGCACATCGGCTGAGAGTATTGATCATTATGTAACTCATTACTTAGACCTCGGCTTGACTTATAGACTACTATAACGCAGACTTAACTATACTGCGTTAATAAAAACGCCGAAGAGCAAGGCAGCTAGGCTTCAAGCCCTCAGACGGTGCAAACGTTTGAACCAGCGGTCTCGTCTGTTTCAATGTTTTGACTAAAACGAGCCTTCACGTCGAAACATCGTTCTGCTGCACTTAGGCTTATACGTTCGCTTTTCCCTTCATAGTTCCATTAATGCACGTTTTCATATCGCGAGCACGCTTCGATCCACTTATAAGCAGAACACCATCTCCCTTGGATTGACGGATCAGCTTTGTCGACAACTCGCTTTTGGCAGGGTAACTGCCATTGCAATTTCGAGTAGTTCATTTGACGTCAATGGCCTAAAGCGACGGCGTTATCACCGGAGTGACACTCATGCGCATGATCACGTGGCCATGGTCAACTGATGCTTTCATCGCTCGTCGCGCGTACACACAGAGAACGCAAGTGGCAACGCAATCCATTTATAGACCTTTCAGTCTATCCAGCTTTCACGTTCTTTGCGACTGGACACGGTACCTGGCGCCGCGGCGTTATAGCGCATACGGATACCGAGGTAAGGAGTTCTCATTCATTCGTTGTCCACAAAGACCAGGTCCCTCTGAAATGTACTGTATGTATCTGAACGGCTGTGCCTCTGCGTCCGCTATAGCAAGTGTACGCTTCTTTTTTTTTTTTTTTTTTGCAACGCCTATAGCGCCGAGATTCGACGGGTCCACGCAGGCGCTCGTGCAGAGAGATAGTACGCGAGCGAAAAGACAAACAAACAGGCCCCACGCACCACGGAATGACGAGGGACCTGAGCTTGTTTCCGTGTCCCCTGCCGTTTGCGCGCGCGCTAGCCAAAACAATTGCGCTTCCGAATGCATAAATAGAGACGCCGTTCCCTGTACACTACCACCACGTAGAACGCGTGTCGTACTACACTGCGAGGCCTCCCCCGTAACGGGCGCCGTTGCAGAGAGTATATCACCGGCGGCGCCAGCCGACCGGCACCAGTCCGTCCGATTAGCGGGATTTGTATTCGGGCCAGCGCTCTCGCCAGCTGCCCAGGAGCGCGCGCGGCCGGAGAGGAGGAGGAGGGGGAGGAGGAAGCTATGCAGGCCGCGCAGGCGGAGAATGCTTTTGTGAGTCGGGGCGCGCTCGCGCTTCTATCCTGTCCCTTGTTTCTTCTTCTTCTTCTTCTTCTTCTTCTCGTTTGTGTTGTTATACTCGCTTATTATGCCTCGTGAAGCCGCCCGATCTTCTTTGATCTTGATTTCTCTCTCTCCCTCTCTCTGTGTGTTTTGTTGTTCTCTCCTCACCCCTGCCTTTTTTCTTTTTTTTCACGCGGAAGTGATAGCCGAGGCCCTTGCGACGGACGGACACGTCGTGTCGTAGGCGGAAATGGATGGCACCGCCGCAGGTGCGATACAACAAAAGCGGACGGCCTCACAACCCCCGCGGTCGTATAGCATGCATACGCTCGCGGAATACGTGTATGCGCGCGTGCCTTCCCTGTAGCGCCGCGCTTTTCTCATTTGCTTAGGCGGGTGCGCGCTTGAGGTCTCTGTATAAGGTCCGCGCGCCTCCCGTTATTTTGTAGAGTTTTATTGCGATAGGAATTGCATTGACGCTCGAGGAGCAATCCCGGCCGGCTGTCGGCGCCGCCGTCATGCTTATAAAGCGCAAATGTTATCAAATGTTAACATTTAAAAATATAGTATGTAAAACATAACATGTAACAACACAACAACATATAGAACACACAGACATAACATAAATATAACATATGAAACAACATGCAACCCAACATACAGAACATATAAACATAACATAAATGTAACATATAAAATAACATGTAACACAACATACAGAACATATAAACATAACATAAATGTAACATATAAAAAGCACAAATGTTATGCGCAAGCGGTTATAAAGACGCTCTCACAAGAGACGCGGAGTGCGCTTGTGGACGCACGCGCGCTTCGAGCGTCTATGTGATCATTTGCAATCGCAATGAAACGACGAAGCGACGTGGACGCACCGTCAACGCTCCAGCGTTCAGTCCGCTCGGCGGCGGTCTGCAGCTTCCGCTCCAGGCATGAGCGTTGTATGCACGCTCACTGTGAGCGTACACGCTCCACACATAGCGTGAGCTGCTGTGTAGTTTGCACTGGTCTGAGCGGAACGGACAGTGTATAAACGTCAAGGCCACAGCGACATCCAATATTTACTTATTGGCCCGGACTACATATACGCCGACGGTTTCCCGCCGGTCTCGTCTCGGTGCATCGATCGTCGAGGGCCGCCGCGGGCTGGGAGTCGAACCCGCGGCCTCGTGCTCTGCAGCAGAACAGCGTGATTATTTTCAGGTCTTGTCAAACGTATGCTCCTGTGCGATATGTTTTCTTGTCTCTTTTTTTTTTTTTTTTGGGGGGGGGGGGGGCGGGCATTTCGCTAAACATATAGGAAATGTGCTCGAAAGCTTCTACGCACGTTTCCCCGTCCGCGATGTTAAACACGCAGCTAAATGCCCAACGTCCTCCGTATAACAAGAGGCGCAAGGCCGTCAGCGTCTCTCGCCGTTTCCTCGCGCAACCTTGTGGATGCATACAACGGAGCTATATAGGCACGATCTCGTCATGGCTACCGGCTTCAAGTAACCACGCAGGCGATTTTGGGCGGCAATCATGAGAAGAATGAAGGGAAGAAATTAGTAAAAGAAAAATGAAACGAAACGACCGAGAGAGAGAGAGAGAGAGAGAAGGGCCGAAGAAAACGGGCCGCAGCCGCGGGGACGAACGGCGTGAACTTGGCGGCCGCGCCACCGCTTCCGTGGACGTTAGGGCAGTCACGATACCGTGACGCCCCCGCCGCCGACGGCCACCGCCTTGCTCCTACCGCTGGACGTACGTGCCGTAGGCCTCAGGAAAAATAAAAATAAATAAATAAAAAAGAGCGGTTCGTGGATTGAGCCGCGAACGGGTAGAAGAGGAGCTACAACAGCGCAGGGGTTGATGAATAGAAGTAGGGGCGTGGGTGTTTTCTTTTATGCGCCGCAAGAGGGAGTCGGAGAAAGAGCGCACACGGCGTGGTGGGCTGACGAAGACGCGAAAAACGGTATTTCTCCGCGGGACTTGCGTGCAGTGAGCCGCGCTAAATGATCCCGCGGAGGGAGAGAGGGTGCGCGATGCGTCCGTCGGTCAGCAACACGGCCGACCGCGCAAGGTTGGCCTGTAGGATGGGATCACGTGGTTTGGACGCGCGTGACGGTCCGTTTTTTTTCGGCAGCGAAAGGAGCAAGAGAGCAGGGGCGCTGACTTGCCAGGCGTTGTCGAAGCCGGAGCATTGCGGGCCTATTTAGGCGAACGCTAAATAAGTAATATTATAGGAATTCTAAAAAGCAAGGATGCAATCAGCCGACCCGAGATAAGGTTATGCGGAGGCCGAGGGGAGAAGCCTTCGCCCTGCAGTGGACATAGAGATGATGATGATGATGATGATGATGAAAAAGCGACGTTGAATCCGTTGTCACTGGTGAGGTATTCTTTCTTTCAAGTATTCTCTTTTTCTTTCTTTGGCGACAAGGAGGTTATTATTACTAGCCGAGAAAATAAAGAACAAAGAAATTTCGCGCCCAAGCTGCAGCGCCAGTACGACAGCGTGACGTCGGAAATGTCCAAATATATTAGTATTTTCATGCTGTCGCCAATATATGTAATCAAACACTGCCGGCTCATATTTTTCTACGTTTGTATTGTTCGTACTCTTAGCAGATCATGCTTGGCTGCTCAACAGTCCTTTCAGGACTCGTCGCTGGGCTTCACGCATATAATCAGGTGACCTGCAGTAAGGGGGGAGAAACACCGGGTAGTGCCCCCTCCCCCACTCTTTTCCGAAAGTTATGTGTACCAAGGATACCTGGCAAAAAACGACGAATGACAGCACCAGCCTGCCCCGCGCCCTCTTCCCCCGGTCCAGTTCGAGCCACCCTCCCTCCCCCCCCCAAGAAAGAAAGCTCTCCTGGCTACGTCACTGGTATCTAGATGTGTGCGAGTGATGCGTAAGGAAAGGACAGGAGCTATTTTCTGTGCTTCCTTTTCGATGTGCCAACGCCTCGTCATCAATCAATCAATCAATCAATCAATCGTTATCAAGCACGGAAGTTTATGAGGGCATTAGAAGACAAAAAAAAAATGGAACGCCGCTTGACTTCTAATAATTAACTGCCTATTCTAAAAGTGACACCAGGAACGTGGGGAGGGTGTAAATGGAACAGAAAATGTGTCAGTGTTTCTGTGCCGTATCGTGCCCCACAATCGTAAGCGAACAGCGTGCGTGCTCCTTATCGTCCGCATTCGATATACTGAGGACTCAGCCCCCGCGAGGTCCGCTCGACGAATTGCAGTATCCCAATTCAAATGGTAAATTACGCCTATTGAAGCGGGCGTCGGTGAATCAACGAACGAAGCTCGCCGCAACAAAACGCGAGCGCGTGTGTATTTTGAAGCCGAAAAAAAAAAAGAAGACGCGCCCGCTTCCCGAAATCACAGCTCTTACGATGCGCGCGAGCTCGCCGCGTAGGTATACACCGTACGCCAGCCTCCGACCGCGCGTTACATTCGTTCCGGCTAGGTCCGCCAGCGAGCACGCGATGGCCACGGTCCGATAAAACAGGCGCGCGAATGGGAACTCTGCTTCGCATCACGCAAGGTCGCGGTATTTTTTTGTTTTCTTTTGACGCATTGTGGCCAGAAAAGAAGAACGGCCACAGCGACAAAAAAAAAAAAAAAACTAGGAAAGAGAGAGGAACGTTCGGACAAGCTCGTTCCGGATGTGCTGCTATATGTATGTAGAACACGCAGTATACTCCACGCGGAGAGAGCTTGTGGTCAGCGCGGCTTCGAATGAGGAATGACGGGACACAAACACCACGCACGCGCTCGCACGTATATAGCTAACACGCGAACAGTTCACATAATGAAAAATAAAGAAAAATAAATAAACAGGCATGCGTGCAAGCACAACGCAATCACGCAACTAAGCAAACGTACGCACGAATGACCGCAGCACTCACCTACCTCTCTCCCTCCTCTCCGTTCCTCCCCCCTCTCTCTTTGTCTCCTTCCCTTGCTATCTCTCTCTCTCTCTCACTTGTTCATTCTCTCCCATATTTCGTCCCTCACCGACGCAGGTCTCTCTATGTGGCGCTACGCCCACTCCTCTCTTCCTAACCCTTCGTCCATTCTTCTCTCTCCCTTCTATTAGCGCTCTCCCTCTCTCTCACTCACTCGCTCTCCCCCCTGATCTCACCTCGAATAGGAGCACGCAACGATGGGTGCATGGTGGCTTACAGAGAAAAAAGGCGTTCGTATAATACTACGGTGTTTGCGAGGAAAGTATATATACCCCGCATGCGTCGCGTACAATGAGAGGCGTATGGACGCGAAAATGAGCGGTGTTTTGGGAGTATACTGGAATCTCGACTTTTTCTCTTTCTTCGTTTTGGGCGAGGGGGGCAGCATGAAGAAGATGGGTTGGGGGATTGGTGAACGGAACGCCGCGCGAGGCCTTCCCGGGGCATTCACGTAGAGGCTTCCTCTTCCGGCCAGGAGAATACAGAGCGTGCGGCATATATATATATATATATATATATATATATATATATATATATATATATATATATATATATATATATATATATGCTGTGTGCTTTTACTTCAAACGCGCCCAGTTTTTTTTTTTTGTTTTTTGTTTTTGCTTCTCTAAGTCGGCTGCAAGAGGGTGTGACGTTGTGCGGTGTATCCGTTATTCGCAGGGCAGCGCTGCAGTGTAATGGAACCGGGAAGAATTGTAGGACGGAGGTTCGTGTAGACGGCGCGGATATCGGCGTGGCGTTCATGGGAGAAATTGTTAGAAATACGCAGCAGGCATTAAGCGAGCGAGAAGCAACAGGGGGATCCGGGTGGTGCTCGATCATTTTTCGTTAGGTGCAACTCCACGAAAAAAAAAAAACATGGGCAATGAAGTCAGAGAAAGCATGGGAGAAAGTAATGGTTTTAATTGAAATGTAGAAATAGTCTGGTAAAGGGAATTGCAATTCGACGAAACGACAAATTGCCCCAGCTGGCAGTCGAACCCGCAGCCTCCGCGTTGCGCGCGCGGTTTTTAACAATTTAACTATACTGCGGCGGCCATATCGCAGCTTCTTAGCTATTTGCGTATTGTGCGCAAGACAAGGCGCTGGAAGTGTTAGCCATCACACATCACGGATCACCAAGGTAGAATCGGGAATCTTTACCGAGCCCTGTATGTCATTATGTGTTTATATCTGGGTTTATTATGTGCGTTTTTATGTCGTCAAATTACGCGTTTATTTCATTTTGTTGTTGCTGGTCGAAGAAACTTGCAATTTATTGGGAGGTTGAGGTTCCTGTGGTTCTTAAATGCCTGTTACTTATATACGACGTCGCAGCAAAGTATGCGGGAAGCGTGTATGGTATTAGCTGACTTGACGAGGGCTTACACCGCCGATATCACTTATATGCTGTAAGCGTGCCGCCCCGACGTTATTTTGACAAACCGTATCCCCCCGTATACAACAGCTACTGTGGCCGGTAGGATGGAACGAAGATTAAATGATTGCTATATTTCACATGCTTACGCGGGTCATCAAATGACACGCCTTCTTCTTGAGATGAGCAGGCCGAAGCAAACCATTGCTATCCCAGATCACGATTAGTTTTTCTCCACGGCAAGGACAAAAAGAGGGTCGCGAACCAACGACCTCCAGTTTGCGTTGCGCGATAACTGCATGACCACACTGGCTAAGAGTGTCTATATAGCACTAAACAAGACCACCGCCCCGACATAAATGCTGGAATTGATTGTTGTTTTTTTTTTGATCGATTGCGACATCGGTTTTGGTATCAGTATACAGATATCGCGAAACATCTCGCGCTAGCCCTTTGGCAACGTGCTTTTGATAACCAATTCATAATGACGTGAGATGCGATAAAGCGAATACACGAGTGAGCGCCAGTGAGAAGCTATTGCACCCTCACACACGGCCCAATCGTTCGCTGCTTTCCGTAAATTACAGCGAGCGATATTGCACGCTATCACAAAAGTACAAACAATTGAGACTGGGGTAGAGTGCCTAGAATACTGTAACTGGGGTGTGCAAGGCCGGAACTGCTCTAGCGTTTCCTCGCGGACTTCGCGCTATAGTATTCTGGAAACAGTGATACCTGTGACGAGAAAGGCGACGCTAATCGTAAAGGCGAGAGAAGATGGCGGCGCGCGCGGCTTCTCAAATATGCGCGGTATACACGTATACGTACTGAGTTCGTACATTCCGTGCCTTTGTTTATCGTTCTTTTTTTAACTGTTCTTCTTGATTTGTTGTGGTCGTCGTCGTTTCGTCCAGCCTTCACCTCATTCCAGGAGTTCCCGCGAGAGACCACCACCACCGTTACGACGCAGCAACGATGCATAAAAATGGAAGCTGCCTACACTGGGCTATCAAAAATGAAGAGAAAAAGGAAAGATAGGATATAGTGTGACCAGACGAGAACTTAGCGAACTGTGCTGAAGACGGAGAATTCTTACTCGAGTCGTTATCGCCTCCGCGTGCGTATTTCGTCCCTCTTCACGCCCGCCCGCCTCCGTTGCCGATTGTCTCGGTCATGCTCGTGACTTTCTCACCGCCCTCTTAACGTCCCCAGATGTATATTTTTTTGTCTCCTTACTACTGGAGCTCGCTGTCACCGTGTATAGTAGTAACACGAGTTCGTTCGTCCGCAGACAGCATTCCTGTTTTTTTTTTTTTTTTCTTTCTTTCTTGAGAGACTACTCATTCGTGTCTCGCCGTGGGATCGCGGGTTGTCGTTCCATGCTGCGAGCATTGTTTCGACGCAGAAACAGGCGGCGATAAAAGTTTCGAATCTGGGTGACCGTCACGTGGAATCGGGCGACGCCAACGAGAAACTGGGACGAGTCGGTAGCGAGTAAAGCGGACTTAGGCGTCAGAATTCGGTCTTTGTTTTTCCTTTTCTTCTCATTCCGTGCCGAAAAAAAAAGAAGGCGGGCAATCGTGTAGGGCAGATCGGTGGGGTCCGTGCTGCTGTCCCGTGGCAAAACGATGTGTGTATCTCCAAATCAAAATGGTCGCCACGACCTTGATCTTCAGAGTCCGCGAGGAAGGACTTAAGTAGTGCCCTTGAATGTAGCACGTAAACGTGATGTTCTACATATTCCTGTGCACGCAACGTCACAATGTTGTCGCAGGTTATTATCTTTTTTTTCCCTCGTTTTCTTTCCGGGACTATCACGAAAAGCCGTACCACAACATTGGCCTGTTTAGTGACGTAGCACCCGTATATTGTACGCGGGATGCTGTTCAGTACAATATTCCGTGGACAACCACACGGAACTTGTTCCTTTTTACATAAGTGTGCGCATGTGCTGCTGCTCTGTTGCTCACGGAAGATAACGTTCGGACAAAGTCTCCTGTGGTCCTTGCGACCAATATAAGCTAATTGCAACGTAGGTCTTTACGTCAAATTGCGTAATGCTTGTTCGTTCGTTCGTTCTTGTCCCTTATAAGGTTCTGATCGTTAGCGATGAACCTTTGCGAACTGCCTGGCGAGACGTAAGTTCTCAAAAAGTCGGACGTCTTCGATATAGATGTCGGGACAGCTGAAGTCGGGACGCACTTACCTAAGTACTCAAGGACTGCAGTCCTCGTATTAGACATTAAAATCTTGGAGCTAGAAACGCGTGTATGTGTGTGTGTGCGAGAGCGAGAGAGAGAGGGGGGTGGGGGAGGGAGGGAAGACGGAGCGCATCTAAAGACGTACCGTGGTTTTATGGGAAGTGCGGGGCGCAAACCTTTAGAATCACGATGATTGTGATGCCGATTTCAACAATCTAATTCTACATATTTCAAAGAAGAGCTCTGCATAGTATTGGTTGAATTTCCTATGCAAGACAAAAACAAAAAGAAGAAAATAAACAAGATTGCCCTTCTCAATCTAAAATTCTGCGCGTGTGTTATTCCACCAGAATCCGACAGAGCTTGACAGTGCTTTGTGTTCAGGTTTCTATTACAGGCGCAGATATTGGAACAGTCAAGCTCGCTATGTCGCAATCTTTCGACGCGAAAGATTGCGACGAAATACCGCGAAGTGGTGTATCATATGTCCTATTGTATTTAGTATAAGCACCGCAGTAAGATGCTTATGCTTTCTGTTTCCAAGCTTAGCACAAAGCGCGAATGGAGACCGCGGGACTCTCTTCAGGAGCTCTTTCGCACGAGTGTTTCGCCTGCGTAGCTTTTCCTTTGGTTACCACGGAAAGTTGTATACGCAAGCTTAGTTCATGAGGTTGGGGTCATTTCGTCCAAGCGAATGTCTCGCATTTCTTTCCTTTCTTTTTCGATGGAAGTGTTTTGTGCAGGTGTTCTTGCAAGGGGGGTTCGCGGAAGGGTTTCCAAGGAGACACCGATTCGACCTCTCACTCGCTGCAGTGTCTCGAATGTATACGCGCTTGTTTGCGCATGCGCACCGCAGTCTCGCCAACGGTTTCTCGGCAGCGACCACCTGCCTCCGTAATGGCGAACGTCAGCGAACGACGTATTCCGAGGAAAAAGGAAAGGCTGCTCACGTTCCGCGCGAAAAAAAAATTAGGACTCCCCACGCAGGCCTCCCCGCAGGGTGTCGAACGTGCGACCTTGAAGGCGACAAGCCAGAGGCCAGGACCGGGCACGTATCATACGTCCGTTTGCCTACGCACACACACACACACACACACAAAGCCAGTAGCGGGACCGGTTAGCACCAAGATACACAAAATAATACGCGAACGATCTGCGTATCGATAGTGCGATTTCTTTCTTTAATTTTTTTAGGGACCCCGTAGAAGCAGACTCTCACGTGAGCTATTACATAAGTGTGCCCGTATACGTGTGAACGTTTCATCCTGTGCGGACGCGGCCTCCCGGGTGCTGGTTGTTAATATATACCCCCGGGGGAATAGGAAAAAAAAAAAAAAAAGACACTCGTCGCCGTGGTCAGTGGTCGAGAAACACCTGCTCTCGGCTGCGGACTGCGCATGCGTGAAACTCCTGGTGTGTGGGAGCCGCTCCGATGGGTTGTCCCCACGTCTTGGATACTGGATAGAACGACGCTACATACAGGATGTGTGCGTGTGTGTGTGTGCGTGCGTGTGTGTGTGCGTGCGTGTGTGTGTGTGTGCGTGTGTGTGTGTGTGTGTGTGTGTGTGTGTGTGTGTGTGTGTGTGTGTGTGTGTGTGTGTGTGTGTGTGTGTGTGTGTGTGTGTGTGTGTGTGTGTGTGTGTGTGTGTGTGTGTGTGTGTGTGTGTGTGTGTGTGTGTGTGTGTGTGTGTTCGCACAATGTACGAAGAGAGTTAACAACGATCCTCGAACACGAACGATTCATTAATTCACTTCAACTCGGTTTCGCACGTGCAGGCCCATATTTCCTGGGTGGTGTTTCCGCTTCGTGTAATAAATGTGAGCAGATAAGGCATCAGGGTAAACAGGGTTCGCGAAAAAAAACTTGCCTTGATGGGAAGAGAACTAAACGGTGGCGTTTAAACTCCGTTTCATACATCAGCTGCAACGCTGTGGAGGCTATAGATACTTTTTGCGCTGGCTGCGTTCGCACTTAGAAAGAGTTCGGTGTCATTTGACGTATTTTTCTGAAAATGTTCTTCATATAAGGTCCGTTCTGAATGAAAATAAGAATTTAGCCTCAGAAGCAGGCAAACTGGGCGCTCATTCGGCTGCTAACACGTTGTTTTATATCAGTTTTCTTTTCGTTCTTTATTTGCATCCCGGTCGCGCCAGCTTCACGTGCATGCTCGTGCGAGCAAAACGCCGCTGGCGCCCAGCGAAGCATAGCCGGAACGCGCGGAGTGATCACATTCGGAGACCGCACTACTTGCGTAGCTTCCACAGCGTTGCGCCTGATGTATGAAACGGAGTATAGGCAAGCGTAAGCTCTGCATCCAGAGCACGGGAAAGTGCTCTGGATACTTCGTCTCCTGTGCCGTAAGTTTCTGGCGCCTTGATCGACGGGTGATGCTTTGTCATCGCTGCAGCTATAGTCCAGATGGACGGATAGCAGCTGTGACCGCCAATCAGCGCGGCTCCCGTTATTTCTTCGGTGCATCTGTTCCTTCCCGTCTCGGACCTCACCGTACCGGCTAATCTGCCGTCCTCGGTAGCACTTTCCTTGTCTTAGCACAAATTCTGTTACTGTAACAGTCATCTGCTGTACACATTTCATAACTTACCCTTATCCACCTCGACAGCTTAATATCAATTAGAATGTCATCTACACGCGTTTGATAAATAATCTACGCAACCTTCTTCCTACCTCCTAAAGTTAGACATATCATTCCGCTCCATAGCTTCGCTGAGCTGTCCTTACATCTTCTTCTAGGGCTTCTTCGTTATTCTCGTGGGCTAGCGTTCTCATTCTCATAGGATGCTAGTAAATGACTTCGAGGCGCCAACTATACCATGACCTTAGTACTGTGTCAACAGCAGGCGCCAATCGGAGGGCCACCGACTCACCCTACATAGATTGCAAGGAATTAGCGTTCGCGTTCCTTGACGCCCGAACATTCCAGCTGCACATCCTGCCGATAAGGATCCCCCCTCCCCCTCTGGGTCTACAGTCACTTCGTTTGGCTTGTGTTCTTGCTGCATTTGGCTTGTGTACTGGCTGCATGCTGCTGACGACCGAGAGCGACTATATATATATATATATATATATATATATATATATATATATATATATATATATATGTATGCCGGGCCAACGGCGCGTCCATTGAGACCCGGCGTGCGCCGTATGGACTCTCCCGCCGGAGATATAGGTACACTCATTAATCCTTGATGGTGGGTGGTAGGGACTCGGCGCTGTAGCGTATAGCGATGCCGGCGAAGCCGCTGTGATGAGCTCTCGCGTGTCTTAATTGCGCAGTCCCCAGATTCCGGCCGGAGAGCGGAGAATTAGAGGCGGCCAGGAGGTTCGGCAATTGCGATCGATGGAGTTGAGTGCAAGGTTTCTTGGGTATTTTCAGACTTTCTTCATATTGTGTTGCTTTTTTTTTGCTTCTATATTTCACGCATCAGGTTGTTTATAATTGAGCGCAGATTTAGGCCATTAATGAAGGATCGAGAACCTTGTCGAGTTTGTGTGCTAGTTTCCTTTCTCTTCGTTGTCATGCCAGTTGATACGGTCTGCCCCGTTGTACGGCATAAAAGTTGTCATTTTGTGCAGAGAAAATGGCACTTCACTTGCAAGATATAGTAGCCGCTTCTTTTACTAGAGCCCACACGAAAAAAGGAAATTAGAATACGATTTCAAGAAAGGATATCGCGAGTCATGAAACCCTATCGATAGCTAGTATTTAGCACCTAATAATGCGTTTAAACGCGCTACCTTAATTGTTTTATTTTTGTTTTTTCAAGACATGAGAACAATATACTGCGCTCATTATCGTGCTCCTGCTGATTGGAAACGTCATAAAGCCTGTCTTTATATCACGGCTGGTATATCGGCATTTTGTTCGCTTATCTGCAAACTTCACTATAACCTGCAATATACTTTCTCTTGGGTGTCCTGACTACTAGCTCAGCCGTATCCGCCTCATCAGATTAGAGCTTTCACTGTATGTCTGTAATTTCTCCGTGAAATTCTGCCACGATAATATCGCTTCAAGTATGCAATATTGTTAACCAGCGCTAAGGGGATCGGACGTAGCCTTTGTACGGCATATTTCGGTCTTAGCTAACAATGTTGCATACATCGAATACACACACACACACACACACACACACACACACACACACACACACACACACACACACACACACACACACACACACACACACACACACACACACACACACATACACACACATATATATATATATATATATTACCCTCTCCTAATATCTCGCATCCGCTCTCTACCTATACCACGTGAGGGCGGCTTCCTGCACTTTACGCCGGTACACTTTTTTCGACTTACTCCTAATCGTAACGCATCGAAAGAAGGGAGAATGTTAAGGCGCGAGGTATGCTGGGTGCAGTCAGGCGTTTGCCACCTAAAGAGGCCCTTAAATCGCCCGCAAAGCTCACGTTTAGGGTCGCGCCCTTGTCGTTATAGGGGGGGGGCTCTTCTCCGAGCGCCCTCGCAATATCCGCATGTCTATGGGGTCGCTCGCGGAATACAATCAGTCCTCACACGAACACCGCGCCGTCGTGTCTGGCATGCCGACGCCGTCTCCTCGCTTTCCGAAGGGCTTCTCTTCTTTTTCTTATTCTTTTTTTATCTTTCCGCGGCGCGTGCTTACGATTCATAAATTCAGAACGAGTCGCCCATCGATACACGATAAACGCGCGCTCGGGCTGCCCGAAAGAGCCCGCTCCGGCCGTATAGCTATTTAATGCACGACTCTCCCCTTTCCCTCCCCCCTACCCCTTCCTCCTCCTAAACCGCGTCCTCACCCTCCACTCTTCCCGCTTATTACTTTTTTTCTCTCCGCTTGCTTATTAATGCGCGACCCTCCGCCTCTCTCCTACCTCCTCCTAAACCGCGTCCTCACCCTAACCCCCTCCACTCTTGCCGCTTATTACTCCCCCCCCCCCTTTACCTATTAAAGCGCGACCCTCCCCCTTTCCCTCCCCATTCCTCCTCCTTAACCGCGTCCTCACACTAACCCCCTCCACTTTTCCCGCTCCTTTTCTTTTTTTCTTTTTCCTTGCTTATACTGGTCAGTGCGCGGGGCCACTGCGCAGTTCCGCGGGCGTGTATAGGAAGGAAGGATCCAGTCGGACCTGTATTCTCGCTCGTGCCGAGGAGACCGGCGTGGCGCCGTCCGGCGGGCTCCTGGTCATCGCCGAAAGCCGAGTAATACCGTGTTTTCGCGGTCGCAAGCCGCGGAATTACGAGCCGCAGTAATCGTCGATATATTTCTACGGCAAATTCAAAAGGAGGCGCAGAAAGTCGCTGTAAGATGGAGACCGTACATTCTTTTCCTGGCAACTTCTTGCCCTGCTGCAGAGATTTGTATTTAGAAAGGAAAGAAAAGAAAAACATAATGTGGAAGAACGTACCTCAGACAGACCTATATCTGCCTATCTTGTCATTACACTTTTCTCTCTCTCTTCAAGCGTGACGGCCCTCATTTTATGTAGAAACCACTTAGCGAACTTATTGGCCTTGACCCAGCGCCTGACTGTCTGTCTGATCCGTTCGTAGTCAGCCCCCTTGGCAGTTTTTTAAATCCGCCCGATAGTTTCTTGGGAGAGTCACAACAGGCGGCGAGTGCCCACAGGGTATAGATAGATTCTGGACCAGCGTCATTTGGACTAGCTCGCGGCGTCTTCGGGTGTTGGAACCGAGGCACTGGGGAAGGAAGGCGTGGGAGGCCGCCCCAGCCCTTAAAAGAGAGGCTTCCTCCACCCAAGTGAGACTGCGGGGTAGGGAGCGAACCTACGGATGGAATAAGGCCCCTGTGTCCCGATAAGGAAATGATAAGATGGAAACTCGAAGTGATCGACAGTGGTTGAAAGAGGGATATATACATATTATAAATTTATTGTCACCGAGAGGATTAACGAGCAAACAGCCTTAGTCCAGATGACCTCTGTTAGCGTACGCGATGGCAGATAAGCCTTCCAAGAATTCTGCCTCCTGGAGTGTGCAAGCTTGCCGTCGTCAGCCACCTCTCGGGTGGAAGGGTATAGGGACAGGTAGGTGGGGTAAGGTGGCGCATGTAGAAGGCGGAGGGTAGCACGTATCCACAGCATACGATAGGTATCAGGGCGGTCGCTGCAGTGCATGCATGGATAAGAATCTTCTGTGATCAGTCCTTCGGAGATAGTGATTGCAGGTTGGGGTGGGAAGGGTCGAGCAAATGAAGCATCTACCCTTGGTAGATTGGTAGAAACGTTTGCTCCAGGATGAGGCTTCTCTTGTTCTGCATCTGTGCTGATCACTTCTGTAGGGAAAATTGTACCAGGCACGTCATTCCATATATGTGCATATATAGAATCCGCTTTCTCTTAATCCTATTGTAGTTAGTAATACGTAAGGAATGTGTGCCTCAAACGAGGAAGTCCCCACGACGGACGACTGCGCCCGCGCAAATGCGGTAACAGCGCTCTCCCTCTTGGAGTCTCTTCGGCAGCACCCAAAGCTGCCCCCGACGCCGGTCAGTTGCGCATCGGCGGCAGTGAGAGCGAAGATGAAGGGTGCTGCGCAACCTCCCCTCCTCCCTCGCTGTTTCTCCCTCACTCTCTTTTCTGCGTGCCGGGGCTCTAACTGAATTACAGGCTCGGTGTCCGCGCGTACGCGGGCTCCAGCGTCTCGGTCGTCGCCGCATTAGGTGATGCCGCGTTGCCGCCACTGGCGTCCACACCGCTTCTCGAACGCGTCGATTGCGACGGCGGCCAAAGAACACGCACGCTTCCGGCTCCTCCGGAGGCGGCTGCGGGAACGCCAAGTGATTGGAGGAGGCGGAGCGGTTTGGTGGCGTGTGTGTGTGTGTGTGTGTGTGTGTGTGTGTGTGTGTGTGTGTGTGTGTGCTAGCGTACGCGCGCGTAAATGTAAAGAAGGGAGAGAGTATGCCGAGGAGCGAAGAGGACCTGGCATGTATGATACAACACGCTTGCGGGCGCCGTGGCCGGTTGCCTGGGACGCCCGAAAACTCTCGTGTGTTAACTCGGGGGACCACACCCATACGATGATTGACGAAGGAGAAAACGCTGTTCCGTTGATCTTTTTTCCTTTTTTTTTTCGCTGAGATTGGAAATGCTTCCGCGTCGACGGAGCGTCCCTTGAGGAAGACGCTAGCTAGTTAGACACGCTCACTCTAACGGTACACAGTTGCCTCGGCTTCTGGCTGCCTCTCCTCTTGGCTCGTTGAGACTGCTTCTGCACCACAGTTAAGCGTGGTGCGTGAGGAAACTATCTATCTTCGAGGCCTCGTTCTTCATTGAAGATGCTATCAGCTGAGCCAGCTCAAGAGACGTAGCTATTTATTCTGGTGTTTCTGAAACAGTTGCTGCTTGCACGAGGTAATCTGTTCGCGGATTGAGCCGTTCTGCTGACTCGGTGAGTGAGTGAGTGAGTGAGTGAGTGAGTGAGTGAGTGAGTGAGTGAGTGAGTGAGTGAGTGAGTGAGTGAGTGAGTGAGTGAGTGAGTGAGCGAGCGAACGTGATTCAGCGCGCGAGTGAGGGCGTAATTGAGTTAGTGCGTGCCTGCAGTTTAATGAGCGAGTTCAGTGGTCGTAAGGTGAGCAAACGAAAATGTCATGACGTACCGGTTAGACAGTAATAGTTGAGTGGGAACTTCTGTTATTGAGTACACAAGTGTTTTCTCTCTCTCTCTCTCTTATAGCACAGTCAACGTTTAAGCAAGTTCGCCTTGCCACCTCCTATACCGCCACTCGGCTCCTCTTCGCCCAGCAACGACGTAGGCTCATCCGAGCAGTGCACGCGGCTCGTACCAGCGATAATTGCCACGTTGCCCGCCGATATTGATTACGTCGCCGAGGACACGCTGCGTAGCCAAGGAGGACAGAGAGAAGGAGGAGGGTTTGAAGCAATCTCCGAGCAACGCCCATGGGAAAGGGGGGGGAGGTAGGGCGACAGGTATAGAGGCACCGTCTGCAAGGACAGCCGGACAGCAAGTGGGGTTGACAGCCTACATAATAGATGCGCTCGCGCAAACGGACGGCGATCCCCCGGTATACACTACGGACACTGGCGCGACCTTAATTCGCGTCCGGCGTCGCCGTAGTATACGTTACCGCGTTCGCGATGGCGACAGTGTCCTGCTTTCTCTTATATACCGCCTGGATCTCGTGCCTCTCTATCTGCGTACGCACGCGTTTCGAAAGCTGCGGGGCCCTTGTCGTCGCTTCGTCGGTGCGTTCGGGAAAGAAAGAAAGAATGCCTGAGCAGATAGCGAAGCTCGGCGCGCAGCTGGGTCTGTAATTATCACGAAACTTATGTGTTTGTTCGTCTCTTCAGCGTTCGCGCAAAATATCGAGAGCGCTCAAGGGACGCTCACGGGTGCAGACGACAGGAGGGCCAGTTCGTCTGCATGGCTCTCGAGAACAGACGACAGCTATTGTTAACCTGTCACCTTTTTTTCCCTCCTTTCTTTTTTTCCTTTTTTCTAATCCCGGTGGTATTTCCTCGCGTGCGTAGCCACGAGGAAATGCGTAATCTGTACGAAAGGAATCCTCCTACTTCGTTTATCGTTCTATTACTATAATGAGTGTTCTACTGTTACAAGGGTCCTATAAATATTATTATAGCTGAAGGACCGCAGCACCCTTGGTGATTTCTTTGCCGAAAACTCTATGCTTGACAACGTCCGGAGAGGCGCTCGCGGTCACGTGATCTTTACGCTGAACTGTAAAAGCCGGCGATATCGCCCTCCATTCCACGCCCCGTGCGGGCGATCTCACCACAAAGGCATCTGAGCACCGCGGGTATAGCGCACGCTTTAGGTGTAAGAGCGAGACCACCAGATGGATATGGATCGAGCTAGGCACGCTCGAAATTGGATTAGTGCTCCGTCTTATTTCCACACGCCCCCCCTGCACGTTTCCTCCCGCTGGCCGTTAGCAATATTTCTCGAGCGGCTCGGCCTTATCTTTCTTCTCTTTTCTTTCTCTCTCTCGATGCGTTTCTGGCCATCACTCAGGCGTTCTGCAGGGTTTCTAGCGCGCTCAATCGACCCGCCTACGCAGGTGTCCGAAGGTTATTACGCTGCTTTGCCGTGGATCTTGCGTTGGATGACCTTGCGAAACGGCCCCTTTTCTTTTCGTAAGAAAAGAAAGCAATTTCGTCGAAATTTCGCCAGATTTGCGTAGATTCCGGTGTATATAGCCTTCTCTCGACAGTTTACTGAGTTTCCTCGGAAGTTTTAGTTAGGGATCCATTCTCTTCCTTGGAGATCTAGTCTTTGTGGCTGCATTCTTAGAAATATTCTTCGTTTTCTTTTTTTGTTTACCCAGACTCATCTTGAAAATTTCGTTCTCTTCCCGCCTTATGCCGCAGTTCGCTTGGAATGTATATATATGCTTGTTCAAATATGTGTAGAGGGTTTTCGTGGTATGGTTATTACGGCATATAAAACTTCCTCAAATTCTCTCTTTGCACAGTTAGGTGCGAAGTCTGCCAGTGTTGTAGTGGTCGCTCCCATTTTTTTCTATCTAAAGATGAAGAAGAAAAAAAGCACTTCTTAGATTTGATCGTTTGCCCTTCTGAGCGTCTCAAACTACCTTTTACAGAAGCCCCACCGTATTTTTGTTTTTTGTCGGCTGTTGTTGCTTACATTTTTGCATCTCTCCCCTCAAATCGCTTCTTCCACGATGCGTAGGTCTTGTCATAGTAGTAAAACATAAATACTCCAGAAAGGGGACGGGAAAACGTCGCCGCGGTATACCTCATTTGGTAAGAGTACCGAACGCGTAATGCGAAGACGCGGTTTCGTGTCCCACCTGCGGCCAGTTGTCTTTTTTTTTTTTTCCGTTATCACTTCCTGAATTCAGTTAGTAAGTAGACGTAATTTACCCCACGCTGCTCTTGGCGTCTTTGTTTGTTGACTTCTTATAATATGCGTAATACAAATTGCGCCCACTCGGTTTCCTCTCTTCTCGTTCATGCACTGCAGTCGCATTGTGACGTAGTCTTACGCCATTGCTTTTCGTTTTCTTTTCTTTTTTCTAGCCGATGTAGCAATATATATGCGCTAGTTCCAATCGGTTGGTGCACAGTACAGTGGTAATTGGAGAAAGCAGGTAGAGGCCGTCGTCCAGCAGTGGACATAACATAGGCTGATTATATATATATATATATATATATATATATATATATATATATATATATATATAGTGGCTACGGCGTCGCGCCTCCGAGCATGCGGGATGAACCAGCGTGCAGGATGAACCATTGTTCGTCCTTCACGAAATGCTTCTCGACACAAGTGGCCACGTACAGAGAGAAAGAAAGAAACAAAAACAAAGTACGAGCAATGCACGAACGACGCAGTATTCAAACTTGCAATTGCCAACCACGGCGCGCGCGCTTGAGCGCACACGAGTGAACACGCGCGTCCCGAAAAACAACGCGTTCAACTGCAAAAGAAAACTGTTACACACGCACACACGCACTCACTCGAGCCAGTGCGCATGCGCGAACACACACACGTTCACAAACACACACACGGCCCGCGCGGTGCGACGGCTCTGCGCGCGGCGTTGATTGGCCGCGCTGTCAAGCCGATTGATGGATGGAAAACGTGCTGCGTTGCGTATACACGTTTGCGGAAACTCCGATCCATCTTTGTTTCTATTTTTTTCGCGATAGAAGCTGCAGTTTCGGAGGATCAATAAGTTGGGCAAAAGAAAAAGAGAAGCGCCGCGTACCGACCCCCCGTCAGAGGCGACCTGTCATCGCCGCAAGCCTTTACCCGCTATTCGAACCAGGCAAGCGAGGCGCTGCCGACTCGAGCCGTTTGCAACGAATCGTTGATGCAGGGACTGCGACCTCACCGGGTTCGAGCAGACAGGTTGTCCCCCGCCGCGCACGCTCAGACAAGTGATCGCCGACCGTAGAGAAATGGAGGCGCGTGTTAAATGTTCGGAAACATAGGCAGGTATCGATTACATGCGGGCTAGAGATTTGTCGTGGTGTATATATATACTGTTGCAGTATTTCCGCCGCCGGCACCGATGCTGAACCCATGCAAGCACATTTCGTTGCGTCCGCTCCTTCGGGTCTTCCGTGACGTCGGTGCGAGAAGAACTGAATGCGGCTTAAGGGGGAAGAAAAGAGGGTGAGGGAGAACGTGTAGTGGTATCAAGCGGCGATGGCGCGTGGATGGAGGGGCTTTAGTGGTATCCGGAGAGATTAGCCTCTAGGTACAGGCAGGGCAAGCCGTACCCTGTGGTTCATTGAAATGAGGTAAATTATTTATGGATCTCTGACGCTTGCATGCATGTATATTTTTTTTTCTTCTGAGGTTTACGAGAATTGCAAGAAATGGCAACTCGGAGATAATGTACCCGTACTCCGGCAAGAGGGGAGACTGTCTGGTTATCGGCTGCTCGACCTCGCTGATAATATGGTGTAAGAGCATGATTGGCTGTAGCACCTGCTCTTACGAACAGTTGTACAGCGTAAAAACTTTCTTGCCACAGGGGCCGAATTCACAAAGCTTTCTGTTCGCAAGTGCTCTTTGCCGTTGGCTGGTCGCCCGCCTTCGCTAATGATACGTCCAGCACCAAAATTGGCTGAAATTTTTACTTACGAACAATTCTAGCGTAAGATAATCTTTGTGAATTCGGGCACACAGGATTCTCAAAATGGCGTACGCCGAACATGTCTCAAGGCCATTTTTTTTTCTTTCCGCCGCGAAGAATCATAGACGAAGATTAAAAAACAAAAAAATAACATCAAGCAGGAATTGACCACTTTCGCTTCCGCTGGGCGCAGCCCGAGATCCCGCGAGTCCTTTGCGGTGACGCAAGAAAAAACAAAACAAGGTTTTATGCGTGTGTGTTTGTGTTTTTGTGTTCTTAGGTGCTTCAGACTTCCTTCCCCGTTTCTTCTCCTGAAATTTTTATCTATTTTTGTCTTTCGTCGCATGTTCCAGTGGCGTTCTTTGACACCCCGCGTGTCGACGTTCCTCCTCTTTGCCGCGGGGCCAAGTGCGACGTCATTAGAGGCGTGATAAATAGCCTCCCCTTATTACACGCATACTATGGCGAGCGGTCTCATACACACGCGAAGTCGCCTGTGGCATCGCCTCTCGCAATTCGAGGGTGCTTAACTTTTCTTTTCGGCCGCGGTCACCCATGCGTCGCCCAGCTCCTTGCGACGTTTCTTTATGCGCGTGTTTATTTATTACGTCGGCGCGTCCTTCGGGGTGCAGTTTGCTGGCCGTTGAGAGCGAAACGTGTCTCGCTTATTATCACCTGCGCTTACTAGGAGGAGCAAAAGGTCCTTCATTTTTTTGTCCCTTTATCTCTTTCTCTCTCTTCGGAGACCTCGTGCAATTGTCGTCACAGACGTAGCACTGCTGTATACAGTGATGCCTATACGTGCTCTCATATACCTAAGAGACTGCAGAGATGGAATAGCCGCCGCCGTAGCTAAATTGGTAGACTATAGGGTTGCTCGCGTTAGTGTTTTTGGTACAAACCGGACGTGCGACTGGTTAACGTCCCTGCATTTCCTCCTCCTCCTCCTATCTATCTATCTATCTATCTATCTATCTATCTATCTATCTATCTATCTATCTATCTATCTATCTATCTATCTATCTATCTATCTATCTATCTATCTATCTATCTATCTATCTATCTATATATCTATCTATCTATCTATCTATCTATCTATCTATCTATCTATCTATCTATCTATCTATCTATCTATCTATCTATCTATCTATCTATCTATCTATCTATCTATCTATCTATCTATCTATCTATCTCATACTGCGGAGAGTGAGTGCTTAGGTGTACGTAGCGTATACCCGACGGAAGACAGTGTGTGTGTGTTAAACATTAGCACACGACATTAAATGTTAAGCAGTAGACAACTAAACATCAGCAGCGGGGTACTGTCGGCTGTCCTGGATCGATGCGCTGCGCCTGAGCCCTAAATTGGTACAGCGTCGTATACGCGACATGCGGAGGTTGTGGGTTCGGTTCCCAACGGCGAGAAGTTGTCTTCTTTCCTACTTTCATTTCCCTTTCCTTTTGTTAAGAATGCATGTGAAGCTCATTCCAAATTTAGCCCTCTATTTCATATTTAATTCTACACTTCTGTTAGGAAAACATTTCTTCTATGATCAATGCTATTTGCGCACCATGGAACAAGGACTGAATTGTAACCAACCAGCCCAAACCAGTACCCATCTAAGAGATATTTCTTTTATGGTTTCCTTAGCTTCGTTCTTCTGACCTTATAGATGTGACTCTCAATTAACCGCCCTTGTGAAAACATTGATCCATAAGCGATGCGCAGCTGCATGGACCTTTCCTCAAGCATGCGAGGTGCCGTGTAGAAACTCCTCGGTTGCTTCGTTGCTTGGGCGAGTTGAGGGCACAGCTGCTCCTTACTCTCCTGGGCTTCGGACCGCCAGGCTGTACTATAAGAATGCTGCCAGTCTCCACTCAACCTCTGTTATTTACTGGTCAATCGTATAAGCCACATGTGATTGACTAATGTGCAACACTAAACTCGAAGCACTTTCGTTCGCTACAGATTTCGGGTGCGTGAAGCACAGTTTGGTTGAAACACATGGCATTGGGCACGTAGGAGGAACTAAAAGAAACAGTTTGCTTTTTCTATTCATTCTCCCTCATTATTTTTTGTTGCTTCTCGGAATGAGCGCGTACTTGATGTTTCCGACTGATGGAGTCCGAAGCATATATACTGTAGCTTTAGCAGCAAACGCCTCTATATCTGCGCATTGAAACGTTAAGAGCCTCTCTGAATCCCTCATTATTTTTTGTTGCTTCTCGGAATGAGCGCGTACCTGATATTTCCGACTAATGGAGTCCGAAACATGTACTGTAACTTTAGCAGCAAACGCGTCTAGATCTGCGCATTGAGACGTTAAGAGCCTCTCTGAATAAGAAGGGATACGACTACATAGTGCCAGACGTCGTAAAGTTCGCGCAAGCACCTACTTCTCCGCGTCACATAATAAGCGTGTAGCGAGCAACTTAATGACTCACTCACATCTCGGAGGGTGCAACAAGGACGGTAACAGACGCAACTGCATGCGCGAGCCATTTTTTAAAATATACGTGTGACATTAAACGAAGTGCGCCATGCCGGTCCCTCTGTCGACTCTTCCGGATTACGTAGGCGCTCGGCACGCAAATGTGAACCCCGCAGAAGCCCAACGCCCGCCAGCGTAATCTATGTATTCGCCTGGAAACAAGTACTCGAGAAAAAAAGACCAAGCGTGTTACGGCCTCCCCCTGATAGGAACATCCGGCGTTTCTTTAAATGACCTTGTCGGCGACTAATGTGGGAAGTAGGCAGACAATTCTGGATCCCGGTTGTTTGCTTCGCGGTGTAAGAAAAGGAAGACAGAGTGTATGCGTGCGAACGGAGCGCGTCTGTTTAGCGGCCACGTGCTAACGCTCTGACCTCGGCCCGTCACCGCCTTCTTACACACGCGCCAAGCTTTTTGTCCGGGGGACTCATTTTGACGCCGCATGTTGCACTCTGGCATTAAGACCCGTCGCTTCTTGAAAGACGGTCCCTTTAGGCTGCTATTTCTACACCTTAATCCACTTAGGGCCGAAGGCTTTTTATCCTTGGCTGGCATTTCTTCCCACACGCAGCCGACGGATTAAGTTGTCTCGACGTTATTCGATCGAAAGAGGGGCTTATCGGCACAAAGGTGAAGGAACAAAGTCGTCGGCGCTCTGTGCAAAGTTCTTTCAGCTTGTATTTCGACTGTGTCGAGATGTCTTATATAGGATGCTTCAGGGGGCCGCGAGCATCGCATTGCAAAATGAACTGTCGCAGCACTTCGCTATCGGGATTTGGGAGAAATTGAAGTGCGGAGAAGACAACGCTCGGAGGAGTCCTCAAAGGCGCGTGTGTGACCTTTCGATCACACCTTTGGCACGTGCTTAAATGGATCCGAGCGGTTGCTTCAATGCGAACTGTTGCGCAACTCGTCTCTCTGACGAGATTTGAATTTCACAATTTCGAATGTGTAAGATAGAACGCTCGAAAGAGCGTCTCTTAATGTAAGCGCGATCTTTGAGTTATATATATCTGTATATACCTTCGACACGTTCTTAAACTGTCGTCCGGGCGCGTTTCCAAGAGCGTATACTTAAAGGTCGCTTCTGTTCAATGCGTCCACTAATCTTATCTTCAAGCATTTCAAACGTCGAAGTCCCTCGATAGGCACACGCTTATCTTATCGACACCCGTCCCGCTGGCTCTCACTCGTCTTGTTAAAAAGCGTGGTAGAGTGCCAAATCGGTCTTCCTCATGTTCTTCTCATAATATTTCTTTTCTTCTTTCTTTCTTTCTTTCTCATCCAGTGTTCGCTTCTGCTCATTATTCTTTCGATCTTAACCTTCCGAGAATGCCGGCGTATCGTCCAGAATCTGTAACATGGCCGACAAGAAGAATAAAAGTACGTTTCTCGCTCGGACGCGCACCCATTTCCATCCCATTATACAGCTAGCTCGTTTCCCTATTCGATAACATTCAAATTCCCCCACGCGAGCCTTCTCAGGCACGCACGAGGTCGCCTGCATGGCGCTTCGTTTACATTCTCTTCAGGTTCTGCGCAAGCCTTCGCATAGCCTCCTGTTTCAACAAGCGCCGCCTGAAGAAGCGAGGCGGACGTGCGCCCAGAATCCCTTCCGCATACACACATCATCACTCGCGTCTCCGCACCGGTTTGCCTCCAGCGTCCAACATGTGCACGTTTAACAAAGAGAAAGTCTTTCAGCCCTTCGCTCAATTGAACTCTCACGCATGTACACACACACACACACACACACACACACACACACACACACACACACACACACACACACACACACACACACACACACACACACACACACACACGCGCGCGCACGCACACACCTTCGGCTCTTCGCCCAATTGAACTCACACACGCACACACAAACACACACAGGGCGAGCCGTTCGTGTAACAAAAGTCCACTGCCTCGCGAGGCCGTCCTGCAGCCCACTCGCACGAGCTCGAATGTTTATCGAGACGCCCTTAGGGGTATACACCATACACCTTTAATTCGCTCTCAAAAAAAAAAAAAAAGAAGAGAGAACGATAAGTAGCGGGCTGTAAGCGTGTCGAACGCGCGACCTTTTCGGCGGCCTCCTCGCCTCGCCGATTTGTACACACACGCGCAACCGGAACGACTCCGACGCGACGCCACATCTCCGAATGAGCGGCATCTTTTTCTCCCTCTGTGTATGCGTGTGCTTTTGCATGCGAGCTAGCTCATTCGTTCGGACGTGTGCAGAGCGACGCCGTTTCCGTTCAACGACCGCGCAGGAACTCCGAGGCTGTACACAGCGCAAACACAGACGCGCAGCGCTCGCGCGCACTCGCGAGAAAACGCGTGAAGTTGCGCTGCGCGCTTCAGGAAGGGAAGCTGCAGGCGCACGGCAGCCGTCAAAGCGCAAACATGTCTGAACACACCGACGACGCTGTGAATGCGAGCGCGCGCGCGTCGTTGAATCTGTTCGCGAACGAACGAAATCAAAATACGTCATGGGACAAAGAAGTGTGGTAATCGCGACTCTTGTTGTTCTTTCTTACTTGTATTCTTTTAACCCTTTGAATCGCTTCTTTAATCTCTCGCGCGTGTCGACTACACTCCACGAGTCGAACGGGAAAAGCTGTGTGGACGGCAAGGGTACGTAGATTGTGTTTGAACACCTTGACGCCCTTGTTGGCGTTGCGCGCTATATATATATGCATATAGTGTTGTAAAGCTCTCTGTCGTGACTGCGAACCGACATACGAGTTAGAGTGCCGAAGAATGTACATACGGACACTGACCTTTAACTGCAGTCGTTTCTTGTCGTCTGTTACACGGCTAGTGCGTACGCGTTGCCACCCCCGCGGCGGAGCGCGGGCGATCGCTTGAGTCATTGCGTGGCCTTCGAGATCGCGACGTTGCACCTTTGCTACAAACAAAGGTGCGCCTCTGCGATCTCGAAGGCCACGGTTACTCGCGTGCTCCCGCATGGGCTTGTACAGTAACTCTACGATATGTCAATGTGAGCGAGCTGCCACCTGGCGCAGAGTAAAATCTAAATTACATCGCTGCCTAGGTATAGGTGCTTCAACCCAAAGGTAGGCTTGACACTTTTCCGTACAATCGTCACATTCCCTACGTACATTTCACACTCCGCGCACGGTGAAGTCGCGAGAAAATTTATTCATATTCTCCTTTTATGCACTCCGAAATATTGCGAGGGCGGTTGCACGCTACGCCTCGACGACAGGAGACACATACGGTCGTTTCTTTCCGTGCGTACACGCTTTGCTGCCGTCCAGTGACGTCACTGTCGCCTGGATGAGTCCTTACGGTCATTCCTATGTCGTGAGAGTGTTGAACCACCCAATTAACCCACGGGCATCCTACACAGCGCCCGGGTCTGCGCTGTTTCTCGCGTTGCTGGCGGCGATGCCCCGCACGTTCATTGAGCGATACGGTTCCTTGCGCGCGAGGGAGATAGTGAAGCACACATGTTTGCCCTCCCCCCCCCCCCACTCCCGCCCCCAGGGCGCGCTCCATTTGTCGCGTCAGCCGCTCGAGTTTACGCGGAGGTGTTCGTAGTTTCGAACGCGTCGAAGGGGTCACGTGAGTCACGCGCGGAAAGTGTTTGCGCCCCGAGCAGCTGCGTCTTTCCTCCTCTTCCCACGGTCAGTTTAGTTTATTTGAGCTTAGATGTGAGGGCCTTACCGAGTTACAGAAGGAAGCAAAAGCGATGATATTGAAAGAAAGAAAGAAAGAAAGTTCTGTAGACGACCGTGTGACAAATCAATAAATGATTATATGAATCGCTTTTGTGCTCCCGAGGCACAGCATCTGTGTTCTACGACAAATGCCGAACTGTCTGTGCCCGTACTTACAAAGCACATTACACGCTGCTTTCATTTATTTATTTATCTATTTATTTCTTTATTTAGCTATATGTGTATGTATAGTGCTGGCTTGCCAGCCGTTACAGGTTGGGCTATGAAAAAAGAAACACACTCTCATGACCAATGCAACATTACATAGCAATGACAAAAACTTCAGAAATATCAATACAGCACTCGCTGTAATCTACAAAAACAAAGAAAGAACCACCGTATCCACACAGTGCATTGTACTTACACGCTAGTTGGACTTTGTAACAGGTGTCACACAATATATGTACAGCATGCAAAAGATTTACAAAAGCACAACGTTTACCCCGTCTCTAGTCCAGGTTATTCAAAAGTCGTAGTGAGCGATTTCTATATACCAATGCGATCACTGTGCGCGTTTGTGCGATAAGTGTCGTCTATACTAGTCGGTTACGTCCCGCACAACAAGGAAGGAACTCAACGAGCATACGACGCTCGGCGTCAACTCGATTACGGCGTCCACAGCACGGGGCAATGCACCCTGCTGTGACCGCGAGCCCTTCTCTCCTGCGACTGACCCGACGCATCCAATGTGACAACCAAGCGATGGCCACGTCGAGATGAACATAATCTCTGCATCACACCTCCCACCAAAGAAAAAAAAAAGAAGGAAAGCAGCGTACGCATCAAACACACGCACCCATACACTCTGAGAATGGTGTTGTTACGCGGCGTGAGAAAAGAAACGAATGTGACCGCGTCGTCGCCCGCGATCGCCGGCTACACTTTCTCTCCGTCTCGCTCTCTTTCGGAGGGCCGATAATAAAGCGAAGAAAAAGAAGAAAACCCGAAACGAAGTGAAACGAAACAAAGGAGAAGAACAGAACCCACCCCGCAGTAGCGTGTCATCGGCGATGGACAACGGAAGGCGCGACCAATAGACACTTGCAGCGTATAGTCGGGGTCGACGATTCTCTCTTCGGACAGGAAGCATCGCTCGAGTGGTCGCGACAAGCGACTCCCACGGAAAAAAAAAAAGAGCCGTCGCGCAGTGAGAAGAGAGTATTATAACCGCGCGCTAACATTGGTCTCTCCTTTCTACGAGAACGGACGCGTCGGGAACGGGAGGAGGCGCCGGAGTTACGTAAGATAATGGGTGTATGCGTGTATATGGTGAACGCGGGGTCGGGAGAGGGGGTGATCGCTGGAGAAGACGCTATATGGGAGCCGCGCACCCCCAGCTGTGTGTGTAGCTTAGCCGTATACGGCTGTGGGCCTGCCTCCGAATTGGCGATTTCCGGCGTTCAATGGAGCGCGACCGAACCGATGACGGGAGAGGAGGGTGCCTCCCCCGTGGCGCCACCGCCTAACCTCGCGTGGCCGCGCGTCTCGAGTGCGCCCCCCCCCCCCCCCCCCACCGTCGCCGGTCCCTTTGCCGTTCACACCTATTCTTGTGCCCCTAGCTTTGACTTGCATGTGGCTGATACCTGCAGCGCCACGTAGCAATATGTATACACACGATAGCGTCTACCTATCTGTCTGATCAAGCTATCTATCATCTCTTTATCTACATATCCTTCTATATATCTACCTGCTCTATTTATTTATCTGACCTATCTGTTTATCTAAGCATCTACGTGTATTCACCTCATCTACATATTCATCGCTACATCTGCCTTTGATGATAATGGTGATGACGATTACGAATAGAGAGCTTTACGACAAGGAGACAGCCCGTGGATCTTTTCCGTGCGTCGTCTTTCGGACGTCTGCTCTTCCATGCATGCACAGCTCTAAAAAGCAAAAAAATGACAGCAGGCCCACCTCAATGCGAAAACATCGGTAGCATTCGGATTCGAATCGAGCACCCGTATGTAGGAGGCCAACTTGGCACAGCCCCCTGACGCGCGAGAGGCTCAGAAGCGCTGCCGCACGAGCAAGCAAGCGTCCCCCACCGTCGCTGAAAGCCCACGTAGTACATTCGCGTGCCCACGCTGTATAAAGGCTCTTCCTCGAGCGCCGGCGACAGGCTTTCCAGCATAACGGCGGAAGCCGAGACGAAGTGCTCTTCAGACGTCCGGGTTGATGAAAGCGCGGCAAGCGTATTGGATGGAGTGGTGAATGGAGCGTTCAAGTCCGAAGCGGGGCAGTTGTTATTGTGTCGAAGCGCAGGCTGCATGTATGGGGCCTCGCGTCGCGTTTCTTGCGCAACGTGTCGCTCCCCTGAGGCGTTCTAGAGGGGGTCCTTGAACGCCGAATTCTCCGCTGCCACTCTCCTTCTTGTTCGTTTTTATACCAAGCCACCTCGTGTTTCTTGTGTCACCCACCGAGCTTGCTTATTGGCTGTGGTGTTTCTTGTGTGATAGGGCTTGGTGCATTACTTCAGCGAGCTCCACTGCTGCATAAGTTTCATCGTGCACTCGCGTATTATTCTGAGCTTGAAACTCCGTTAATGGTAGCAGTAGTACACTCTTAAAACAGTTGCAGCCTTTTGGGTGTATATTCATCCCGTTGCGATAATCGCCATTTGCCTTGCTTGCGTTTCCTTTCTTGAAAACGCTGCGCTCGCTATACTTTCACGTCGAGAGACAATGCTGTGTCACGCTGATAACGCGCCTGCCGTACGTGACCTGTATAAGCACCGGAGAGTGTAGCAGCTGTAGTAGAGCTAATTCAAACAGTAAGGAACAAGAAGACGAGGAGGGGGTGGGGGGATTGCGGGCTTCGTAACTGTCCTGTCTCCGCCTTCTTGCGCCCCTTGTATTACACTTTGAACGACATCCAACTACTCCGTCCTGCTCTAGTCCATCTAGGCCATCAGTTGTACTGCTACAACTGATGGCCAAGCACGCTATGCTTGTCCCGCCCGTTTGTCGTACCAATCAAATGAAATTGATCTTTATTTCATCTCCAAAGGGGAAAGAGGGAGTCGGGTAAGGGATGCAAATAACAGCCTGACAAATCCCGGTCCCCTTATGTGAAGTTCGACAACACTGAAGCAACTACACGGTAAAGTAAAAAAGAGAAAGGATAGCCAAAGACGCCGACAAGCAAGTGCTGCGCTTGCAGATAAGGCATAAATAAAGGCACGCAGAAGCGCAAGGTGCTGCTGGTAAAAAAAGAACATAACAAAACAAAAAAATGCAACCTGAGAACATAAGCAAAGCACGTGTGCACAAATGTGCGATTACAAAAGTGATAACACACGAGAAAAAAACGCGGGCCCTAACTTGCATTAACGCAATCATCATAACCATCTCAACCATCATCATAATCATCGAGCGTATTATGATGTTCTTTCAGTTGAAAAGCTCGTTCAAGCCATATGTCACCGTATAGCCCTGAATTCCTTTCTCGCGCCGTCCCATGATATTTCAGCACATTCCCTTTCTCTCTCTCACCACTCAGAGGTACCGTACCAAACCCCGAGCTATTCCACTCCCATATTCTCCACCCACCCGGACAGGGAGTCCTTCCGACTCACAACCGCGCGACATGTGGCCCTTTGTCAGCCACTGTATTGCTCTATTCACGGAGTGGAGACCCTGGCTTCGCGACTCAAAAAGAGAAGAAAAGAAATACAACTCACCCCCACCACCCCACCTCTTAAACAGACCCCACCATTGCACACCCGCATTGCCCTCGTCGTCACCCACTTCTGAACTGAATGCGCGCGCGCGCGCGACGCATTTCCAATAAAAGGACTATCACCCCGACCGAGTCAAATCGGCCTCCCGGAGTCAAAACCGTAGCCTACGCGCTTAAGCCCGGAGGCGCGCACCTCTTGAACAATGCAGCACGGTGTGGCTATGGTCTATCTGCTCTACTCCTTTCTTTCTTCCTTCTCTCTCTCGACGGCGTCGACGCCAGCTGCCGTCCAGGACGGGACAGACGCACACGGTGGGTGGGCGAAGATGCAGGCAGGAGGGGTGGGCTGTCACGCCTCCCCCCCGCCCCCCACCCCGTCGCGTCTCTCCAACACAGCGCCCCCCCCCCCCTCTCCTCCCATCAACTTTCTTTCGGAGAGAGAGTCCAAGCGTTGAATCACAACGGCGACAAAAGAAACGGCACTGACACACAGAGCCCCCTCCTCCTCCCCCTTTTACCGCTCTCTCCCCCTGCTCCAACTACGCACGTGTATGCGGTACGTGCAGCGCGACGGGACATGCAGCTTGCGCTTTCGGGCTCAGCATGATTGTGTTAGGGCAGGCTGGAGGTCAGCAACAGCAGCAGCAGTAGCAGTAGCGAAGCGGGTGAGTGAGTTGAGGTGAGGTTAGTGACCCTGTCGCCGCTTCTGCCTGGCCTAACTACGACGTCTTGTCGGCTCAAGGCCCGGTAAAGGGCTTCGAAGGCCCGGTGGCACGCCTCGCCCCCCTCGACACGCGTCAACAGCGAGTGACAGGGGGCACATCGACCGGGATTCCTCTTGTGTCCTTTCGGCCGAATTGTGCGGGGGTACCGCAAGTTGGGCGGATTATACAGTGTTCATCGCGAACAGGAAGGGAACGTAAGATGGAAACTACGCAAGGATAAAACTGCTCGAATGCTTCGCGAAATTTTCTTGTAGGTTTATTTTTTCCCCAAGCTCTTGGGAATAACCCTTACATTTGAAATCTGAAGCTTGAATGACGCAATCCTTGAAAGAAGAAAAAAAAAAAAAAACAAACGTACGTTCCAGTTACTGTTGTGTTTCAATGCATAAAGCGACGATTTGTTGAGAAAGTAACTGGAACTCCAGTGCGATTCTCCGCAATGTTCGGGAATTAATATTTTGAAATCGGTGTCGTCCTCTTAAGAATTCGTTCCATGTAGATCTGCCTTGCGGACTCCACGGCTAGAATTTGTAAGTTGTAATATGGGCCATAAGGTAATCAGTCAGAAACTTAATTAGCGAATTCTTGTTAATTAGTCAACTATGCATTTCAATTTTTTTGCGCAACTAATATCCGCATCTTCGAGTAGACCAGCTCACGAACTAGAATTGTGCCATCTGCCACCAGCAACCTCCAAATTTTTTTGAAAGTGTTGACTGAAACATCCCCTGTACACACACCTTTCGTGGGCACTAGCGTCAGTGTTCCCTCTATAGCAACTTTCGTTGGAAAGTCTGCGAAAAGTTCAACGATTCGTCGGACAGCGTCGAATCGCTTAAAGTGTTTCCTTGCGCTACGCGAACACAGGTGCGTGAAAGAGGTTCAGGCTGTTGTCGGCTGACGCTTGGAAGGCAATAAGCGCCTGTCTGTTTCTATTTTTCAACAACAACAACAAACGAACGAATGAACGCTCAAAGCAGCAGTGCCGGCTTTTGGTAACGCCGCGAACGAACGACACCGCCGGTGCCCGTGGCAGCTGTTGCCACAGGCTTCGTCAAACCGACCTTTATACTAGGAAAGGTGGCCCAAAAGTTTTGGCGCTGGTTCTAATATATATATATATATATATATATATATATATATATATATATATATATATATATATATATATATATAAACGTGCTTTGTGCGCTTAATGTCACCTTTCCAGAGATTTCGGCTTCGCTTTGCGGTGCAGGCGTGTTGTAACCTGCTCGCTTCGCATTCGCATCACTGACCACACCCCCTTTGTGTACGCGTTCGAGCGCTGATCACGTGCGCGGGAACGCCTTCTTGCGCGTAATTTGTCGCGCTGAAGTTTCACAGTGTGATTGTGGCCATTGCGCACGAAGACACACGTTACCTTTTTCTACAATGCATTCATAGTGACATACCCAAGGCACCGAGCTTAATCGTCACTATAGTGTTATTAAACTGCGGACCTTTAGGTCCAAACAAACCGTTAGGCCAGTGGCCAATTATAGAGTCACGCGAAAGGGCACTTTGATAGCGTTAAAAGGATTTTTGAAGAAAGCAGCAATGTTGGGTGCTGTTAATTGATGTTAAAGGCGTTTGCGCGTAATAGCGTTGCTTTATTTTTTTTTTTCGTACTGTCGTCGTGCACATCATGCGATAAGGTCGTTTTCATTCACATTGTTGCATTGAGAGTTTCTTTGAAATGTCTGTTGCTTGACTGCTATGCTGTAACATAGTTATTTGCGTATAAATATTTTTCCTACTCGTTTTTTTGCACAAACTCTTTGCCTAAGTGTACAAAAAGTACGCGTAACCGCAACACCTTTTCATGAGCCAAGGAGAAGTCGCACCCATATTTGCGCGTCGACAGCTTCCTTCGCCCATTGTCTGAATGAGAAGTAAAACAAACACGCACATACACCCACCCACCCACACTTGCCTGTCGGGCAGGCAAGACACGCAATCAGCTCTTCTGACTACCGCACATATATATAACACGGAACGGGAGACACGAGCCTCCAGGCATTTGTTCTCCCAGAAGCCGTCTCTCTACACCAACCAGGAGGAGTATACCTTGGGGCTGTCGCCGGAGCACTCAAGGCTCCGTCAGCACAAGAAACGCAAAATACACACACACAAAAAAAAAAACCATTAAAGGCTCGTGTCCGTACAGCCCGTGCCACTCTCTTCGCGCACTCTCTGCGCATGCGCCGTCGCCCGCATGCACGCGTCGACATCCAGCTCTAACGACCCCGGTCATTACCTTGTCAGGTCGTGCCAGTTGAGGATTGGGGCGGGAGAAGTTACAGAGAAAGAAAAGTGTGTGTGGGGGGGAGAGGGGGGGGAGTGGAGTACATATTGGCGCGCGCACCACTGGTTCGCCATTATTAGCCGCGAGAAGGCGCCCGCGCATGTGCGGCTCGCGCGCCCCCTGGCGCCACTTTCGTCCGCGCGACGCTATACGCACTGTGCACACGTGCACTGACGTGCATTCCTCGACTCGTATAAGTGCTTTGCCCGTATGTGTGTGTGTGCACACGCTCCCCGTGCTTTCTTCCCTGTGTGTGCAGTCTGGAAGCCGCCGCGGCAGGCTACCGCGAAAAAGGTTTTATCGTACCTGCCCACACGGTCGGCTCGAAACCCCGTCGACGAGCCGCGCCGCACCGCGTCGCCATTTGCGTCAATCACGACGAGCTCCTGAGCTGGAACGAGATTGAACGAGAAGAAGTGGGCCGGGGAGGGGGGGGGGGGGAGGGTAGCTTGCGTGCATCTCTTTGAATTGTTTGTTGTTTCCTTTAGACGCTGTGTACGTACCCTTCCAGAAACGTATTTTATACCCTCCGTAGGCGATCTATACACATAGGCTGTTTTTCAGGTCTGTATGTTTGCTCTTTTGTCTGTAAAACAGAAAGTATGGGCTGCCTTCTATAGATAAAAGTCGTTAATGTGTCTATTGATTTTGGTCTATTTCTGGCCTGCGTACTATGCATTGACAAAAGAAGTTATCTGTTTTAAAATATGTGCGTTTGTCTATAGGCTAGTTAGACAGAAAAGTTGTTAAGGTGCCTATTTTTTTTAGCTTACTTCTATATCTACTAGATAGCCAAATATCTGCTCAATGCACCTTCTCCACCCTCTCGCATACACAGACACATACATACAATATATTATTGTCACTCGTTCAAACTCGAACAGAATGAAAACAATTTGAAAACGTCGTTGCGTTTCTAGGATCGCCTACATTTGTAACAGTTAATTTGGACTCCGAGGCGTACACTTTGAATTACTCCAAGCTTAGATACTAGGTACGTAGTGATTAAACGTAGCTCTTCTATGTAATCGCGCCTAAAACGCGTTCTGGTACGTTTGATGTTGGCGCATCAATATTGCCTATGCTACATCCCGGCGTTTGAATAATTGTTCTAACTCGATGTTCAATATCTCTCGCGCCCTTCTGCACTTGTTAGGCATCTAAAGAGTGTAACGCGCCCTTTCCGCTAGCCGCAACTATAACGACCGCAACCCCGGAATTTGGTTTAAAGGTGTCGCAGAGATACTTCGAAGACGTTTCGAAGACAATTCGGTGATTCGTGACGGTCCATTACTCTCGTCGACCTCGATGCGTCAGTCAGGGTGCCTCTCTTAACGGAATGGACGGCGGCTAAGCCTAAAGATGGCGCTGCATGCGTGCTTGACACAAAGAGCGCGTTTACTTTCTTGTTTTGTGTATGACAGGGCTGTACACGTCATCGTCTCTTTGCACTTTCTCGGGCACATGTGCCGCGTATATACCCGAATATCCAGCAAATGCATCCAGGGGTTTCTATTTTCCTGGAACGCTGTTTCGTTTATGCTGCATCTGTCCATCGCATTCTCCCGATTCAAAATCGACATCGACCGCCCTCTACCGACCGCTTCTTGGGCTTTGGCACCTCGCGCAGCTCGCCAAGTCTTTTGTTTCTTCTTTTTTTTTTCGCGGCCAATTTCGTTTCCTTTCATTCTCAATTTTTTTCTTTCTTTCTTTTCTTGGGGGCGGCGGAGGGAGGGGTCGCTGTTTTGGCACATTTGAGGGTATTGGCATATCGATTCCCGCTTATGTGAAGCGAGCGATTTTCAAGAGGTCGCCTCCGACTCGTAAGAAATGTGGGGGGTTACTTGATTTTATGCTCTGCTTGCTTCGTGTTTGGCTTATATGGGCTTGCGGAGAGGCGAAGAGGGTGTATTACGCGTGGTCTATAAAGTTTGCGCCCGCCATCTCCCAGTCAAATACGAAATCTGGCCTCGTCACCAGAAAACAAAAACAAAAGAAAGAAAGCAAATCGAACCTGCACTTATTCTTTCTCGTGTTTTCACCGCAGCGCTTACCTCGGTATGCATGAATCATTCCAGGCGTGAAAGGTATATGCATTGAGCGCGCTGCTATATATATGTGTATATACACACACTCTACGAGAGTCTGCAGAAACCCTAACGACAAAAGAAAAAAACATATACCCCATTAACCCCACATCCAGTGATACCATGTGATATATCGTAACATGCGTGTCTTCATATGGAATCGCCATGTGTTCATATGGGAATATTCCAAATAACCTGAGACCCTAGTCACACGTACACACACGCAAAATATCTTGCGATATAAAATTGTTCGTAAGAGCCAATTCCAGCCAACCTTGTTGCTGGACACATCAGTAGCGAAGGCGACCGATGGCCGACGGCAAAGAACGGTTACGAATGAAGAGCTTTGCGAATTCGGGGCCTGATGTACATGAACAGTAATCTCAAATCTAACAATCCGATTAGCCAAACACTGAACTTGCTAAGTTCAGTGTTTGACTATTACACTTCCATAGAGTGCAGAACGTCGATCTTAACTAACATTAACTAACTAAAAGATTAATTGGGCCAGAGTGGACGCCGTCATAATTTACGACGTCTAGATGACATGGTGCGGGAACATCAAGGTGGCATCGCGGACACTCGCGTTTTTCTTGTTCTTTTTTTTGTTTATTCCTTTTGTCGCGTCATTTCTGGTTTAGCGAGCTTTCTTTATTTTCACGATAAGAGTGGCTTTCTTTTTCGTGTATTGTAGTAGGGTAATCTACTAAAACAGGTCAAATGATTTTTTTCCTCTTTATTGTCCCTTTGAGGTATACGGCGCCTGAAAAATGTTCTAGACAGCTGAAACGATTACTGTACACATCCCCGACAAGCGATTCGCAACGACGAATATACCCCTCTGTACAGCTCCTCGTCATTCTGTACGTCCATACCTGTTTATGCACAAAGTGGGCCTGCAGCGCCTCTCCGCGCCATGATTATCCACGCTCTCTCTCCTCCCGATTCGGTCACGGTATCCGCGATCACCGTGCGTAGCGAGCAGCAACGGCATCGGACCTCCTGTAAAATCAAAGCGCCGCACCTTGCTACTTTTTGTTCGCGCTCTATCTTTAAAAGCGAGCTACAGCAGGAAGCGTCGGCGTCGACTGACGGTCTCTCTCTCTCTCTCTCTCTCTCTCTCTCTCTCTCTCTCTCTCTTATTTTTTTCTTCTTTTGTTTAGATCCTATTACCTACCTGCCTCGTACGTTTCGTCGTGTGCCGTGTACGCAGGTGCACATGTTGAGGCAACTTGGGTGTGTGTGTGTGTGTGCCCGTGTGTGTGTAGCCAGTGGAGCAGATCGCTAGCCGAAACGACCAGTGCGAACGAGTTCGAGTCCTCGAAAGTATAAGGAAGAACCGAAGCGGTAGAACGTCAAGTAATAGGAACAGAAAGAAAGAAAGAACGTTACACGGATTTCTCCAAATGGATGCTCGCCTCTTACTGATCCTCGATTCCTTCTCCTCTCCTCCCCCCCCCTCCCGACACACTCTCTCTATCTCTCTCTCGTTTTCTCCTTTCGCTACACTTTCGGCGTCTGTGTTCGCTAGATATATACCGCATGGTTGTTCCTTCCGCTCTCTCTCGTCGGCCCAGCTTCGAAAAAAAAAAAAAAAAATACCCCGCTCAATCCTCCAATTCGCCACACACCACTTTCGAATGCGCTGCTTTCGGCTACCTCGCTTGTGCGTCTATCCCTGAGAGACAGATCCGCTCGGGCGAAATGCTTGCGCCCGAGTGATTCCAGCCCCCCCCCCCCTCTGCACCCCCCCAGCCCCCCTCTACGACAGCCTCTCCGTATATATAGGCTCCCCCCACCCTTACTTCCTTTCTGGGCTTCGGCTTGTAACGCATCGCAGCGCACCGCCAAGCCGCGCCACAGCGTTCGAAGTACAACCTGTATCGTAAGTTGTTGCTCCAGGCGGTATACGGTGTAGTGGAAGTGACGGCGGCGACGGACAGAGTCGACGCGAAATCGCGGCCAACCCAGCAGTTCTTCGAACATTGATCTTTTCTGTCCCGTCCGCCTCTCTCTCTCACTCTCTCTTCTTTTCGCGTCGAGAAGTGGAGGAGGGGAATTCGGGATGGAGGTGTTGTTGACGGTGGGTGGGCCGCGAACACGGGAATACAGTGGCGTGTGTGCTGTACTTTGCGTGGCTCGACGAAATTGAGGCTGAAGTGGGACTCGCAGAGCGGTCGCTGCTCGCGCGTACTCGATGGGCTCTGCCTGCTCTCTCGAATGTGGGTTGTCCTCCGCTTTTCCTGTTTTTCGTCTTCTTGCCGTTCTTGTCCTTCTTGTCCTTATTATTATAATTAGTCTTGTTCTCGCCCTTGTTCTTGTTGTTCTTGTCACGCTCCTTTATTATCTTTCTTTTTTTGCATGCGTTGAAGCTTCAGGCCGCTTCCTTTCGTCGGATTTCAAAATAGACTAGCTCGTGCCGTATACTGACTTGGTATACGCCGCTTAAAAGACAGGTCGGCACTACTTGCGTGGTTCTCGCTAGCCGCGCTTACGTGAATGCGGCAGTGGCGCATCACATTTCCTATGGCGCATCGAGAGTAATCGATACGCCAGCGTTTATATGTAGCGCATTGCGTTGTCGCATTCAAGTACACGCGGCTACTGGCTCGTGGGCGGGAACGAAGCTGTAGCGGTTAAGAAAATCAAATGGCGCGTTCGATTGGTCGTTTCAGAGCGCCCAGATAGAGCCATGTAGGACTATGTATGCTATGTGTATTATTTTGGTTTAGGTGTAGAAGTTGGGTGAAGCATGAAGCCTTACGCTGCGTCTACGTTTGACGCTGTAGTCAACAGGGCCACAGATGGCACAAGCGCGCTTAAAGGCGCATGTGCCTTTCCCAAAACCGTTCGATGAGTTTCGGCTTCGATTCTCCTTTTATTCGTTCGAATGCTGTAGCGGCGGGCTTTCTTGTCTGTTCTTTTTCTTTCTCTCTCTCTCTCTCTATCCCTCTCTCTCTTTGCATTCCTTTCTTTTTAAAACGAATGACACACGGCCCACGGATGCGCTTAGGAGTCGATGCCGCATGCCCCTTTTAGGAAAAGGACAATAGAGCCACTTGAAAACAAAGGACCCGCCGCAGGTCGTCTCGTGCCAGGGCGTCGACCGACCGGAAACTGGCAGCCGAAAAGGTCGTGCCCTCTGCGAATGAGCCGATCTAACTGCGTTTCTCCACCGGAAGGCCTCATGAGTCGGACCCAACGAGCTGAATGAAACAGTTAGCTTTTTCGTCGCCGTCAATGCGTCTTCCTCGCTTTTAGTGAACGGCAATGGTTGTAGCTTTCAGATAGATAGATAGATAGATAGATAGATAGATAGATAGATAGATAGATAGATAGATAGATAGATAGATAGATAGATAGATAGATAGATAGATAGATAGATAGATAGATAGATAGATAGATAGATAGATAGATAGATAGATAGATAGATAGATAGATAGATAGATAGATAGATAGATAGATAGATAGATAGATAGATAGATAGATAGATAGATAGATAGATAGATAGATAGATAGATAGATAGATAGATAGATAGATAGATAGATAGATAGATAGATAGATAGATAGATAGATAGATAGATAGATAGATAGATAGATAGATAGATAGATAGATAGATAGATAGATAGATAGATAGATAGATAGATAGATAGATAGATAGATCACAGGGATCGATGTGTCACCGTTCTATGTCATCTCTGGCCACAAAATTCAGCACACAAAGGTGTGTTTTCGAAGTATAAGCTTCAGTAAGGACGCGGCCACCTCGTCTGGGAAATCGAAAAGCAGCGACCTCAAGATCAGCAACAAGACTGGCCATATATCCTCGGTGAGCCGCCAAAGCCGGCCGCTGTCCTTCGTTGAAAGCATACAGTACCTCGAGTGCTCCTGAAACAAATCGAAGTCGCGTATAGTCGCGTGCGTTTTCTCGGAGGAAGACAATGGGTCGCTATCGAAACAAAGGGCCCGCCTGTATTCTTAAGAGCTGGGCGTGGACCGACCGGAACCCGGCTGCCGAAGCGGTGCGCCGTTATAAACGAGCTCGGTCGGTTAACTCGATTTCGTCGCTTGGTATACGGGGTACACGTAGATGTGGACCAAGCTCATTGAAACGGGTGTTCTCCATGCCTTCTCTTACTTTCACTGCAAGGCGAATGTCTTTGCGCGCCGTCGGAGCAGTGAGTCTTTGCTATCATCTATTTCGTCGCTTGGCACGGACGCACTGCCCGAAGCACAAAGGGCCGCCACGTTAGTGTTAGTGGAGTAGCTTAGATATTGGACGTGCCTCAGTTCCATACCGTGGTAGTAGGAAGAACTCTCATAACAGAGAACGAAGGAGGGAACGCAGAGAGGTCAACTAGACCCTAGTTTCCGATTTCTTATCTTGAGCATTGGAGATAGGGTGTTAGAAAGAAGCGAGGTGGTGAAAGAAAATGATAACAATCAAACTGTATTATAGGCATTTCGATTATGGAAAGAGAGTGAAAGAGAGAGAGTGAGAGAGACGAAGGAAAGGCAAGCAGGTCAACTAAACATAAAATTTATTTTGCTTTAACATGCAACTTACAAATTCCTTTCAACGCGCAACCCCGACAGGGAGTCCGATAGTGCCGTTTAATACACGACTTCGTTTCATATTTCTCACTTTCCGAAAATGCGACCATTGCGCGAAAGAATAAATTGAAATTAGAATCGACTGCAGAAGCCGAGACTCGTGATTAGCTTGGTTAGCTTATATGGTTAGCTTAGATTGTGCTGTCTTGTTTGTTTATAGAAAAGCACTTAACCTCAAGGTGCTGTACACTTCAAAAAATCGCTTCGTGATTCTCAGCCGCCCAGTCGTACGTGATTCACAATTACGCGGGCCAAACGCGTCGCGAGCATTGTTTCGAGGCGCCACCTGTCGGTGGCGGAGAAGTAAACAAGCGCGTGATCGGGCGCCGAGCGGTCGGTAGCACGGCCGTCCGCGAATCAACAACGGGCGCCTTGGAACAATGGGATGGGATGCGGAGGCTTCGCTTTCTCTGTAACGCCTCTCTCGCTCTCGTGTGGCCACACGCGGGTTGCAGCACGATTTGGGACAGGAAGGAACAGGCGACGACGGCGCCTCGATATAAATATACGCGCGCCTTCCTGCCCGCACGCGGTATGAAGTACTAACCTTATTATCCGAGCAAAAGAGAGCGTCGGTTATACATGGGCCGTCTGCGGTATACAATAGATGTTTCCTTGTGCGTGTGCGTTGGAGTGTAAGTGGGCTGGCTTTTTGTTGCCCGCCGTTGCTGCCTCTTATAGAGCGTGGGAAAAGCTGGAATAAACTATCGTACACACCGAAACAAGGAACACTAGAACAGAATGCAACAGAATCGTCGCATATAGTTTTATAACATTAAACGTATACACGGGGCTGAATTCACGCAGCGTTTTGTTCAAAAGTGGAGGTTTTTTTTATTTTATTTTTATTTTCTTAGGTAGTTGCCAGTGGCCGGTGAACTTCGTTAATACTCTGTTCACCAGCTCTTAAGAACTAGCAGTCTTAGCGCAAAAACTTTCTGTGGATATGGGCCTTAGGGCAGTATTCACCAAAAAAAAGAAAAACTCTTGCGCTGTAGAATTGTTCGTAAGAGAAAATTTCGGCCAATCTTCAGGCTGGACGCGTACGTGAAACAGTCCTTACCAACGTGAAACGGCCCTTACAACGAGAAGCTTAATAAATTCGACACCGGTTCTCATGAGCAGTTCGTAAGAACAGGAACTGAACTCAACAGGAGCCGACCAACCACGTCATGAAAATGGCCGGCCGATGATTGACACGTAGTTTTTTACCGACGAAAAGCTTCGTCATTTCGGCGTCTTCTGCGGAACTTATGAAGGTTTTCGTTCGTAAAGGCTTTTGGTAATTCGCATAATTAAAACTGCAGTTTTATTCTTCCACAACAAGTTAGCAAGGCGCGGCACGTGGAACAGCGTGCAGGTGGCGCTGGTATGCGTGTTTGTTTGTCGTCTGTCCTACTAAAAAAAAAAGGAAAGTTAAAAACTAAAAGAACGAAGCGTTGCAGAAGATATAGAGAAAGCCGTCTGCTTATCGCGTTTTCCCTGGCAGACGTCCGCGCTCAGACGAGCTTCCAAAGCAGACGGCGCCTTGCACATCTTGCACCTATACGCACGTCACTCGACGTGTATATGCAGACCCGTAAGCGAAATTCAGCGTTGCCCATTTTGGAGATGGCTGCGTGAGCGATGCGATCTCGAAAGCAGAAGTGTCTCCTTCGCATTTGCGCTTTCAACTAACCACTCCCGGTGCTGGCGGGGCGAGTCCGGGCCAATGCGAGAGCGAAAGAACACTTAAGGGCACGGGCATCCGCGCCGGGACCCTTGTTGCGATGCTTATCGCGTGACAGTTCTTAACCCCTTGCGTCCTTTCGCTTCTCCTCTTCGTCTAGCTAAAACGGTGCAGCACTGCGGAAACTGCGAGTCCATTCGATTCCGCCCTGCACTTCGTGAATTTATAATTCCCCACGAGTCGCTGTTCACTGCAGCTACATTTCGCAAAGGCCGGGGGCCACGCGTGCCCATTTGAATAACCGGTCGGTAACCGGCGGCAGCGTTGTTTTGAACAGACGTCCTCCCGAAGTCGAGGCGGAAAGCTCATCCACGAGGCCAAGGGCTGCATTCACACCTGCGGCTTCAGTTCAGGGGCCGAATTCACATACATTTTCGTTCGTAAGTGCCCTTTGCCATTGACCGGCCGCCTTTAATAGTACGTCCGGCATCGTGATTGGTTGGAATTTTCTCTTACGAACGTTTCCGTAGCTTAAGAGGCGGGTCAAGTGTCGGCTCCATGGTCGTTCAGAACCAGCCTGATACCATGCTCCTGCACGATCTTTGCACTGTGTCTCTCCTCTCGCCAGTGCAAGCAATTCTGTGAAAACTCGTTCTGAACGACCACTTGCACTGGGTGAAACGAACGACGACGTGCAGACGACGGCGTGTTGCACTGTTTGGAATGAATGCAGTGAATGCAAAGCGGGTGCAGCACCTCCTACCCTATGACTCAGTAAGTGCAGGCTAATCGAGTGGATTTCATGAGAGTCGAGGCGTCGGGTATATAACCCGCACACCGAAGTCTGCTATTGCAAAAAAAAAAATGTTGGTTCTTGCGCCGGAACTGTACGTAAGAACTGCTGTCAGCCAATCGCGATATACGTATAGCGAAGGTGATCGGCCAGTGGAAGACAGTTCTTGCGTACAAAAGAAACATTGTGAATTCGACCCCAGAGCGCGTGTTCACTCCCCTCCCCTCGGCCAACAGTAAACAGAACTTGCGAACGAAAGACTCTGAGGCCGAATTCACGAAGATTTATGTTTCGCTCATATACCCTAAATCGGGTTTGGCTATAGCACATCCACTTACGAAGTGTTCTTGCCTACGAACATTTCTGGCCAATTGATAAATGGCAAATAGCACATACAAAAAAAAAAAAACGTTTGTTAATTCGGCCCTAGCTGAGAATCTCTCCGCGCGTTAGTGCGATTCACGATTCGCCGGCGGCTTCTCAGCGGCGATATAAATATACCAATCACGATTGACGAAAGCAACGCAGCCGAAGGTTATATGGCCAATCGCGTTGGGTTTATTTATTACTATTGTTTTATCTTTGTGGGGGCAAAAATTTGACGATTCGTCCCGCATTTCTCCGCCTGGCAGCATTTTCAAATCACGCAAGAACGTGTTGCACGGTTCTAACGAGACGCGAGGTGGCCGTGCCCGGTTTTAGCCGAAGCCATCGCGGATTGCAAGCGTCGCTGGCTTATCGCCGCGACGAATCGACGGCTGCGCCGAAACGTCCGCGAAATGTGCATCGTCCTCTTCCGTAGAAGCGGTCAAGGGTAATGGTCGTTAATTCCCCCCAGCGGGTGACGCGACGCCCTCTGGCGACGGCGCGGCGCACTTAACGGTCGCTGCGGGCGACGCGCGTGAGATTGACGAAAGACTTGGATGGCACGCGTGTTTTTTTTTTTTTTTGCGCTGTTCACGGTGTGCAGAGAGGAAACATTGTTACCTTTTTGGAACCGGCCGCAGCTTGCGTTCCGAGTGTACGGCGTCTGTGGGTCGTCAAGATGCGAAGCCACGCACTCACGCCATTCGTAAACGACCTGGAGGTTTGCCTCTTCCCACCATTCGTCCATATTCTGAGTTGAATTATTGATTGATTGATTGATTGATTGATTGATTGATTGATTGATTGATTGATTGATTGATGGATTGATCGATCGATTAGTTGGTTAAGAAGAAGTGAAGCACCAACAGCCAACAGCATTGCAAACGCTACAAGGAAAGAAGCCAGAACCCAGCCTGCTCCCTTAAGCTACACACTCTATAGCTGTCCTCTGAGTCGTTGTATTTCATCGAAATGTCGTCACCGCAACTGGAACACGTACCCTCAACCTAGCGGCCAGCATCGTAACCTCGCCTAGACGCTGAGCCACTGCGGCGATTGCATTAACGCACTGAAAACCGCATCCCATCTCCGAGAGAACTAGCAGCAGCATTATCATTAGTAGTACCGAAGAAGATTGACAACTGCCTCGGTAACTGATTGGAATTGGATTGGAACTGATTTGGAAGCGATTGCCAGTTGCCTCCCCGGAGGGGCGTACTGTACGCGATCTGCCCTGTTCTCAAGCTCCTCGTGACCTGTTTTTGTTCGCTCAGCCGCTGTAATGCGTGGGTTAAGTCGTGCCTTCCCCACAAAGACAATTGTGATAACTGCTTGTTGCACGCATACTAAACTACTTGTAATCTCTGTGTTTATGTGTGCGTGTAGGTTCGTAGCCTAAGCGCATGCGTATGTGTCGCCACACTAGTACTCAGTCGGTAGGCTTTGAGGGTGCTTCTCGATCGGCTTCTATTTCGATCTCATGCTCGTATAAACCAGCAGCGCGAAATGACGCTTGCTTTACACGAGCAAATGCGGAGTCTTCTCTCTTCTCTGGAGTCAGCACGGCCGATGCATTACACGGTTGTCGGGCCTCTTCGGCTTCGAAAAGAGAAGGGGGGTGGGGGGGTGGGGTGGGGGCTCGCGATGCGATTATACCACGCGTCGGGTCGGAAGCCGCCCGGTCAGGTTCTGCTGCGTTATACGCCACGCCCGCAGTGGATCGATGCCAGCCTATAGTGGTTATGCTGTTCCGGTTTTCTTGTTTATTGTTATTTCTTTCACTTTCCTTTCTCTAACGTTTCGTCATCGTTGATGTGCTTTAGTTACGTATAGGAGTCGTCGTTGCACGGCGGTGGAGGTTTTCCGCGCAGCCGGTTTGTGACCCCGACGCCAACAGACCTCGCTGAGGTCTCTTTCTCTCCTCTCGTGACGTCAGTGCGCGACGTCACGTGGTCCGTACCGCGGTACTCATCGGGCAAACGCAAGAGCTACCTAAAAAAGGAACGTGGCTTGGATCAACTACCACTGCACTCGTCGCTGTAAAAATTAAAATTATAAAGCGGTGTTCAAACATTGTTCTATAGTGTACGCAACTAATGGAAGGAAATTCTGCAGCGATGTACGAGGGAAGTTTGACCGCGTGAAAAGGTTATGGAACCTCACTTGGATAGGCTGTTCTTAATATACCTTTTTCGTAAAGCGATGAAGAAACGTCTTTGATAAGCTTCTCTTGATAAACGATAAAACAGGTAAGCGTTGTTGGTGGGAAGAGAAGTGTTGCCGATAGGCCATATCTTGCGCAAGCGTTTCAGTGCAGCCATCTTTGGCTGTTGTCGCTGCCGCTTTCTGTCAGTAGCAACGAAGTGCACAGTGGTATACAGCCGAGATTCGTGTGCATGGAAATGGTTGTGTGGATGCGTTCACGGTTCATGGTCGAGCACGTTAACCTCACGTCAGTTCGCGCAAAACTCAGATACGTAGCGCAATGTGTATGTGTGTCGCCCTTTTCTGTGTACTTCGTCTGAGCGCATGGTATTCCAGAATTTGAACTGATGTGTACAGTTCTATAACCGGCTTAAGATGGCGGCGCCCATCACTCTGAACTTCCTTCGCGTTACGCACATCCACTTCACTGTGCGTTTACTGACGGTGCTTTTGTTTAGTGACGCGTACGCGCGGTCTCAAATTTCTGCACGCGTCCCATATCTTATACGAGAAAGCAATGGCTCTATAGAGGTTATCTCGAAGCACGCCGTCAGAATGTGCGTTCGAGGTGCATATTCTTTTATACCTCGTTGTGGCGTGAGCATGAAAACAGAACCGAGCTTGGCCGTGTGTTTACAATGGCGCATTTACGTGTGCAAAATAAAATGAAAAAAGTAGTAAGACAATTAAGCCAATGAATTAAGGCCTTGCGACGTGCTCCATTGTTTACCCGACATATTTGATCAAAGAAACGTGCGTCGGGGTTCTGATGTGCGAACGCTTGACCGGGAGAATAAAAGAACGGTTCGAAAAGAAAGAAAGAAAGAAAGAAAGAAAGAAAGAAAGAAAGGAAGAAAGAAAGAAAGAAAGAAAGAAAGAAAGGAAAAGGTGACTCGATCAATCTGGCTCTTGTTTTCGTAGATGCCTCCCACTTGCCGCGTACGAGTAATAGAAGCAAGAACAACAACTCCCATATATACGCGAACAATACCGGGGGCTGCCAGGCAGGCCGGGCACTTAAAAGCCTTTCGTCTTTCGCCCGCAGGGGGCTCGCGCTAACCTCGGTGGTGGTGGGCGCGCTTTTCTGAGAGATCGTAAACGCCCTTGTAATAAACGGGAGCTGCAGGTCCTTCCGCAGTGTCTTTAAGGCGAAATTTTACGGGCTTCTTTTTACGGGGCCATCGCTTCCACTCCGTTCAGCGGGCCTCTTGAGCGACGTCCACTAAATCTCGCTTGTCACGCTGCGTATACGCAGGGCAGTTTTGTATAATCCGCGCTTGGACGGCAGCCAAGAAGCCGCACGCGCCATTCTGCACGCATGGAGGAGCGCCCGGCGATCCGTGTATTTCTTAGGAAGCACCGTTTGGGTTCTTTTTTTGTCATCTGTTTCGCGACGTTATCTGGCATTATGAGAAGCGCTAAATTCTTGCATGCGTCGCTGCCTCCGAGGTATCCGCTTTGCTTTGTCCTGTACTCGTTTATACATAAAGCGTTCGCGAGCGTCGGCTGCGTAAAACGAAACTCGCTGGCTTTAGAGAAAGCGGATCTCTGTCCGGCGTTTTTGGGGCTGGACAGACAACCATACCTGGAATGTCAGTGCGTAACACCGCGTGGCCGCAAGCAGGAATTTGTTACCGCTTCGCTCGACCGTCGACAGTGCGCGACATGGTCCGGTGGCGTTTTACATGTATTCCGGTTACCTCGACTGTCCAGTGCTGCCGCTAGCCTAAGGTAGAGCTCCGCTGGTAGTAAAGTGTCTGGCTTTGGACACGGAATCGCGGTGGCTGCGCAGCTCAAACACACTCGACTTGCTTGGAACGCGGGGCTGGAATTTCGGTGAAGCGTGATATGGGCTCGCCCTTATACGATGCAAACACTACGATATGGCTAGTTGGTACGCATCCGGGGCTACTGACGCCACGATGCAGACATGAGGGACAGATGACGCGGTGGTTACGAACAGGACAGAACAGACGGGTCCACGAGGGACAGAAGAAGCGATGGCTACGACCTCGCAGAAGGGTACGCAAACAGACGAATACGCAATAGACAGACGACACGATGGCTACAAGCAGGGCAAAACAGGTGGCAATACATCGTACAAACGACACATGGGTACAAGCAGCGCAAAGCAGACGGGGGCACAAGGTGCAGACGATACGATGGCTACGACTTGCAAAGCGAAGCAGACGGGTACACGAAGGACAGACGGCACAATCGGTATACCACCAGCTCAACACAGACGGGTACACAAGAAACAGATGACAGAAGCGCTGGAAGGCAATCTGTTTCCTCAGAATACGGCAGTCGCGGCAGGGTGTCAAACCTGCTACCTGGTGCTCGCCAGCAGAACGCCTTCGTATCCATGGGGGCATCTAATCCAGTGAAGATACGTCGCGCGTCGTGCCTAGTTACCGATCGAGCACACTGCACACCGGAAGGGGGCTCGTTGATTCATGGAGTTTAACGTCACATTCAAGCAGTACTGGGATTACAAAAGCCACCCTATAGTTGCGAGCTCTGGATTAAGTTTTGGCCGTGCGGGGATTTCTTTAACGTGCACCCAAACCTAAGTACACGAGCTTCTTGCATTCGGCCCGCTACGGAATGCGGCCACCGGTGCATGCTGCCGGCAATCGAAACCACGACCCACCTGCCCACCAACCGAAAACACGCAGTAGCCATGTCGAGCCACCGCGACGGGTCACAGACAAAGGGTTCCGCGACGCGACGCGCCCGCTTCAAATCCTCGCACAGCTTAGTGACGTGCGCAGACGTTCGCTTCGGCATGTCCCACCGATCGCGCGACATAAACCCCACCGAGCGAAGATTCGTGGGTTGCATGGAGCGCTGGGATGAAGAAACCGACGAGACCTATATGAAATGGAGAAATAGAAGGAATGAAGTGTGGAGAGGGCGAAGACTAACTGCAACGATTTTTTAAAATCGGACGTCCGGTTTGCTACCCTGCGACAGGGGAGAGGGAATAAGTGCACGAAGAGGCAGGAGGAAGGGGAGAGAAAGGTGAAGGCGCACACACGTGACGGGTGCCCTCTATCGCTTATCAGTTATCCTCTCTCGAGTCTATACTCCTCGAGAGAGAAGGAGAGAGAGGATAACTGATGAGAGAGCGGCGCCTTCGGAGATGCCGGCGAGCTGATGAACTCTTGTTGTGTGCACAAGCGGGCGCTTGTTTCGAGGGGCGCGCGCGCGCATAACCCTACCCACGTGCGACGGCCCCGTGAGCAAGGCGGCGGATTAACATAGAACGCTCGTCGTAGTCCCTATGCTAATCCGCGGCGCCGGCCGCCTATCGCGGCGCATACTAATCGCGTGCGCGCGCTACGACGCTGCGTGCTCGCGAGGCGTCTTGCAAGAACAAAAAATAATGATTACAAGGTGATGCTGCGCGGGAAATGCTTTATTGTTCTCGGGGCTCTTTGCCCCGTCCGCGCGCGTTGAAATGAACGCAGCGGCGCCTTCCGTTCCCATACGCGTGCTTTGACCGTTAGCGAAACGCGTTGAATCGAAATGAGGATTGTGTACCTCATTCTTCGAGTGCCCCCCCCCCCCCCCCCCCTTATGTGTGCGATCACCCCTGGAATGCGTACACGCGAACACCCCGCTGCTAGCGTCGAGTGGTGCATATGTATATATACACACACACCCTTGTGTATTTACACCGCGAGAAGAACGCCACCTTGCGGCAAGCACGGTCGCTGCGGGTGGCGCGGGGTGACACGCTCGAACACTTTCTCACGCGTACAGGGTATAGACCAGCGGTGGTACGCAGCAGTGGTGACCGCGTGTGTCCTCTACGGTGTTCCCCGCGACCCTTGTGCGCGTGTTCGCGAGTGATGTGCTATATAGCTTTCTCGCAGCGCGGCACTAACGAGGGACGGCAGTTTAAGCACCTCCTTGCTTCCCCCGCAGAGGGTGCTGAGTGTTTGTGCTTAGGGTTCCTTGAATATGCTATAGTTGAATGTGTCTTTCTTCGAAATCGTTAAATTTTGTCTCCTGTAGGTCCACGTTTCTTAAAGTTTGTTGTTAAAGTTAAGTTAAGTTAAAGTTAAAGTTAAGTAGGTCCACGGTTGTTAAAGTTAAGCCGCCATGTGTACGTGTTTTCATCGCTCGGGTTAAGTGTGACAGAGACTGTGTATGCTTCCTCAAGAACATTTGTATATTAGGAACTGCTCAGGAACATTCTCTCTCTGTCTCCTCTCTCTCTTCATCCCCACACCCCTTCCCCCAGTGCTGGGTAGCAAACCGGACGTGCGTCTCGTTAACCTCCCTGCTTTTCTTGTCCCCCTCTCTCTCTCTTTCGCTCTCTCTCTCAGGAACATTCTTTATGTGTGCGTCTGAACTCTAGAACTATTTCAAACTTTTGCGTCGTTTGGCGCAAATCTGTAAACTTAGCGCGGTATATACCCAGCCCCGTCTGCAGGCACCAAGGTCTCTTTGAACACAGATAATAATAAAAAATAAGTATAGACCTTGCACAGTCTAGAAAACACTGGTTAAGCACCTACTTCGGGACATACAGGATCTGTGCTGTTACGGTAAAAAAAAAAAGAAACAATCGTTACCGTGACATTAGGGAAGCGTTGCAGACCTCGGACAGTATAGCAATCTCGCATGCATCTCCAGCTGTTTGGGGCTCCGTGTTTAATGCAACTTGTTCTCGCCTGTTATGTCGAGGGAAGCTGCAAGTTCCTAAATAATCAGCCGTCGGGGAGGCAAGAAGTCTAGACGACTATACGCCGACAGGTTAATAACGCATATTAATACTCAACAGTAAAAAGTAATAGCGTGGGCGTCAGGGAACGGCCTCCTTACCGCAAGTCTGAGAGCAACACTGTTTTGCGGCGGTTTGGAAATTTTAATACGAGAGCATTCTTTTGCTGTACCCTGCCCCGGTTTGGTATCTCTAAAATAAAAAGGAAACAATAAGCCACAGTGACCGTTATTTGTTGCAGGAATGAAGAACAGGTTTTAAAGAGCGCACTGTGACTGCTGATATCCAAACAGGAACATTAAGACTCATCTTTATTTTGCGCTTGAAAGGAGAGTTCCTGACACAGCTAGTTGAGTAATGATCCGCTCTAAACTCCGTAAAGGCGAGTTTTCAAACTCCCTATCCGTTAGGCGCCCTAGAAGACGGCGATATCGCCATGCCGAGATACAGCATTACTTTTTTTTTTTTTTTTTGGTACGGGATTTTGAGAAGCCAGGCTACGAAACGGGGTGACACGTCATAAATCTTTCTTTCTTCTTTCTTTCTCTCTCTCCTCGCACAATATGCCGGCCGAGCTAGTGAGAATTTACGTTCGACCGCAAAGGACGTTGCATGCGTTGGCGGTTTGGAATGAAGGAATAAAGCACGGGAACGTTACATAGGTGTCCCACATAGAAAAAAAAAAGAAAGAAAGAAATGATCGCAGGCTAGGCCTAAGAAAACAATCGCGGAGAGCAAAGGGACAAGCCGAAACGTCGCGTGGCAAGACAAATGTCGCACACACAAAAGATGAGAGAGAGGGAGAGATGTATGTATACGGTCGGCGCGGTATTCCGCCGAGGTTCTACTATATGTCACACAGCTGGGGAGCGTGCAGATTGGGGGCGTGTGCATCGCCCTCTCGTGTTGATTTATGTAGTCCGTCCCACATCCACTGCCGCCGCCGATGCCTTGACCCTGTCGTTGGATATCACGCGGTGCCATTCTGCTGCGTCGCGCCAGATCTTTGTTCTCTCTTGCGTGAAGTTGTAGCTTTGAGCCGATGCCGTTGTGCAGCTTACCTTGCGCGCAATGAATCGACCCGTAAGTTATTTGCGTTGGACGCGTTAGTTCCTGTCCTGTGCAAATTGGTTTCCCATGTTCCCTCGGTGCGACTCGAAAGAAGCCCCGGTTTGCTTCGTCTATTTTTTGATTAACTTGTGCTGTATAGCGTGCTGAGGTTTCAGAAATTATTTCCTGAATTTAGAGAGAGAGAAAGTACAGAAGCGCTGTGGTTATAATTCTAGGATATATTGTTCATCTGGTTCATGATGATTTTAGCAAAATATTATGTTATGTTTGAATCCTATGATTTCCCATGGCATCCCAAAGGTGTTAAGGATTATAGCTATATATAGAAAGAAAGTATAGGAATACTCCGGTTATAAATAGTGAGGATCAGAGTGTGGCATGGAAACAAGAAGCGGCATATTTAGGTCGTTCTTTTATATGCAACGAACGTTCTGTAAATATAACGCATTGTAAGCATTTTTTTAGGTTACGTGCTGTGGAAGGCCCTGTTATGCTCCAAACTTTATCGTGAGGGCCAACTAAACGAGTGAATACTGAAAGACGTGTACCACAAAAAGAAGTGCTGCGAACAATTTTATTCGCCGAAGTTGTTCACTCGGCCCGGTTTCGATGGCCCGCGTTAACCAGGAAGGTAAACGCACAGAACAAAGCAGGGCGTCCTCGGTTAATTAGCCATTCACCGCGGAGTGTCCCCCCTTCGGGACCGCAGAGGCCTGTTGCATCCCACGTGCGACGGTGCGACCTTGTTTAAGAGACGCCGCACGCTTTCCAAGAACAAAGAACTTCCCGCAGCGCGGCCAACAGCAGCCAGCCCAAGCCAAAGACACTGTAGCAACGCGTGGGCATTGCTGCAAGATGCCGCAAGCGTACCGCGCTTTCGCAATTATAACGTGCAGTATTTAGAGTAGACCTACGGAGACGCTAAGAGAAGGATTATGAACTTCAGTTGTGCTAGTCAGTTAACGATTCCGCAATATAGCAAAACGGGTACTTTTTACTGTCAAAGAAAGCTTGCAGAGACGGAAAAGTGTGCCAGATTCGATAATGCGTGTGGCGATCGACGCCGCCATGAAATGTCCGAACCAGCTCGTCATGAGGTCATTAATTCTGATAGCTTTGTTTAGTATATTGTTAATCCGTTGAGAACGACTCAATCGCATTTTAAATGAATCAAAGACGCAGCAGAACAGGTTTCAGGGACGTCTTTCTTCTGAGGCGCCGTAATGGCTGAAACGAGAGGAAACACTTCGAAATTCGTGGCGTCACACTGCCGTGCCGGCGATAAAGTTCCGGCGCGAAGCAATAAATCGAGGGAGGTGCATGTGTTGGCTTTCTTTTATAGATCAATCAATCTTTGTTTTCTGTCTCTCAGCAATGTATACTGACAGAGGGGCCTTTGAAAAAAAAACGCTGCCTCTAGAACACGCTGACAACTTCACAGTCTTTTAAGCATTCCGGAACGGTGGATACGAAATATAGGTGAAAAAAAATCGCTATTCAACATACGATGCCGCTGTCACCGAACGATTGAACACGCAATCAACCATAAATAAATCATATGTCATAAAGGCACTGACGAACTTTAGCAAACAGAAACGTGCACTGTCGTCACGGGTTAATATTGTAACACAGGAAATACACTAGCAACCGACCCAGCCCCCGTATCAAGCATTAACGGCCTCCACAGCAACAAATATGCACAGAAGTGGCAATAAAACAGGTTTTTATTCAAATGCCAAATGAAAGAAAACAGGGTTTTACAACAGTACTTTGTCAGTTTAAAGATATTTTGGGTTTCACATAGGGCGCTTTTATGTCAAAATACTGATACAAATGGCACGCGAGTCTTGCGAGTTCGTTAGTGGCCCTTTTCGGAAATCCACCGCTGCGTGCAAAAGGCCGGTTCTAGGAAAAGTGCTTCGCGTTCTTTCATCCTCACAGCTCCTGACTCTCGAAACGACTTTGGAACCGTGGTTGAAGGTTTCATTCCCCCTTTCCCTTTTACAATTTCCTCGCTCTATGACTCTAGCGCTTGTTACAGCGTGTGCGGGGGAAATGAACGTGAAAATGCGGTATAGCCTGGTCGAATTCCCGGTGCTTTTCTGTCGTCTGCAACAGGGCCTGCAGCGTGCCCTGTTGCACACCTCGCCTGCCACACCGCGGTCTTCTGCTTGCACCGTATGCGTGCGGCGTCTTCCGGCCGTTTTAATTAGGTCTTTGTCCCGCAGAGGACGCCCGAAAAGGGGCGCTAGAAGACGGCATGTCGTGCATGCCGCGTTTTGCAAGAGAGCGCGCGCTCGCTGGAAAGCCGCCCGGTAGCGCAGGGCCAACGAAGGGTCGGTTTGTCGGGACAAAGGGATCACGATCAAAATAAAGGGAAGAGGTCGACGGGGAAAGGAGGAGAAAGCGTTGACGCGAGACGGCGCGCGCGTCGCGGTCCAGCCGCCAGTTTTAACAACACAAAAGGAAGGGTCGGGGACTGCGGTGCAAATACATGTACGGTACCCGTCGTACGCACCTCTGGTCGCGCATCTCATTAGGGCTAACGAAAGAGGACGCTTGGTGTCGTCTGCAATCACGCACGTCTGCTGGAGACGCGCGCGTCGTCTTCTGCTGCAGTGCAGACGGGTTCTGTACGAGTGGCACGCGCCTGCGTGCTCCGGAAAGGAAACTGCTCTCGGGGAAGCGAGAGTAGATTACGTTCACTCAAGGAAAAAGCGGTACGTTACAGCACGCCGCTTCTTTATTTGCGTAATGAGCTGACCCGCTTTCGTGCCCGCACGCGCGCCGTGTCTACGGACAACAAAGGACAAAGGGAGAAAGGTTCACTGCGTGGTCGGCCAACGGCCAGACAGAAGTTCGTTGCGACGTGTGTGCGCGCTGCGTTACCTCACGTCGCGTGGGCGCTCGAGCTATACATACAGTACAGTAACGGCGTAGCTTCCTGTCCCAACGTTCGCGGACGGCGCGGGTTTGCGCACACAATGCGAAATGGCGCGTGCTGCCACAAGAGTCGTGCAGACGGCGCGGGGTGGGCTGCGTCGAGAGCCCTTGAGATCCGGGCGCTGTGTAGCAGACGACGCGATGCCGTCGAGTGTCCCTCTCTCCCCATCTCTCATCCGTCTTCTTTATATTGCATTTTCTCTACGTCTTTGCTAAGTACTTTCACTGGCACCGGTGACGCCGTTGTTTCGAGCACAATGTTTCTTTAAAGGCCTCTTCGAAGCCCTTGCAGTGCGTCCATCGTGTTTATTTCTTTCCGGGCTCTCTGAGCTGTTGCTGCTGCTTTGTCGTCTGATTGCTCGGCTATGCCGCCGCCACCGTGCGCGTCTGCTTGATGCTGCCGTCTGCTTTTCTGTGAGTCTGTTTTTCTCACAAACCCCTGTAGCGGTTAGGCTTGGCTTTATTGAGTCACCCACGCTCCACGCTTCTCGCCGCCGTTCGAGTGACGACGCTTTCTTTTCTTCTTCTGTACCCCCCTCATTTCTATACACACGCCAAAAGATTAGGGACGTCTTGTCAAGAACGGGATGGGAGGAAGTGAGAGGTGAGTGTTATAATCATTTTGGTTCGTTCGCTCAAGACATCTGTTACACTTCACTAGCTATATGTCTAATGAAATGTCATTATTCTCCGAGCAGTTCCCGGTAATTGTTGCAATTACATCTAAATACCGTGGTATATCGACAATGCGACCACTACTTTCTCCAAGCACAACCACTTGACACGTCTGGGCATGACAACAAGCACAAGGCAATAGTTTGCTGATCGCGGAAGCACATATTCATTAGCGCAAGTGAAGTTGTGATATAAATGGAAGATTGGATTCTGGCATTTTAACGAGAATCACTGACTGTTTAGATGCCGGATTCGTGAAATGCGCATGGCAACCACTCTAGGAAATTGTACTTCGTTGTCTGACTCTCCCTAGGACATTGCTCTGAAAGCTGCACTCAACTCGTCCTATGCATTCCTCGAGACAGCGATTACATAACTGTCGCCTTGTCCTCATTGGCAGCGAACACTTGACAGCGTTGCTCAATCTTCGTTACTGCAGGTTCGCTGCGTAATTAAGTACCCTTCAGCCCGTTTTGCATTTCATCTGTATAGCATTACAACCCCACCCCGTTTAGAGTACAGTCTCGTTAACAGCAGTTCAGAGTTTTCATTACCGAGCAACTAGAAGAAAGAGATAGATGGATATTCTCTGCTTAGCGTTGCCTTCAAGGCCCGTTTGTATTCCATTCGTTGAACAGCAAAGTGCTACCAGCTTGTCTACAAGTAGGTGCTCACAGACATGTTCACTTGCTTCTACAAGATACACTAGTCACTTGATAATCCGTGAGCTTAGATGCTTGTGTACTGTGTATGAATACGTCATACTATACGTCATCCTCATCAACTGGGGTATAGCGTACTGAGCGTATGGTCAGGCAAACATCTCCAGTGTCTATTAAAGAGAGCTCCTCTCATCGCAGGTGTAGTCGTTTCTTTGCATTACCTTTTTTTTCCCTCTTTTCAGTGCATGTTTCTCACCGTTCGTAAACCCACTTTCAATCGTTCGTGCTGCGGAGTCATGCAGTGCGGCTCCTCTGACAGCGTTCGCTGGAGCCAGCCTCCAGGATTCCTAACCAGGACGGATGGAGTAACAGAAAGATAATAAATGCGAAACGGACGGCGGAGCGCGAGGCGTCACGATATGTGTGTCAAACAGATGCCACTGGAAAGAAGAAGGTTGTCTCGGCGCTTTAGACGCGGGACCGGTCGGCATACCGCGCCGATGTTCCATATGCCACGCACCTGCGGTCGAGGGCATAGACTTCGTGTATATGCACGGCCGATTGCGTTCGCGGTTCCTTGCGCCCTCACGCGTTGCTTGCACTTGCCGACGAATAGTGCCTTCCTTGTCACAATCTATCTATCTATCTATCTATCTATCTATCTATCTATCTATCTATCTATCTATCTATCTATCTATCTATCTATCTATCTATCTATCTATCTATCTATCTATCTATCTATCTATCTATCTATCTATCTATCTGTCTGTCTGTCTGTCTGTCTGTCTGTCTGTCTGTCTGTCTGTCTGTCGGTCTGTCTGTCTGTCTCCGCCTATAAGCGGACCGACACCGAAATAAAATAGAAGCTCAAGCATCACGTGGTTACTTGCACACCATTTAATTGAAACGTTTCAATCAACGTTTCAAGCTTCGCTTAGCGTTGATTATAACAATTGCGTTGCAGCTGACATAGTTTTAAAGTGAACAGCCTTTTTTTTTTCGCTCTTTTGGCCGTTCTTGTATTTGGTCGGACTCAGCAAGAAACACGTTCGTTCATTCGTTCGTTCGTTCGTTCGTTCGTTCGTTCGTTCGTTCGTTCGTTCGTTCGTTCGTTCGTTCGTTCAAATGATCGATCACATGATCGCTCTATCGCTCCTTCTTTCGTTTAGACCATCCGCTTACATTTACAATCGTCATCGATGTCACACATCGACCCGGTACAGGGTACCCAGCCGACTGGAGATAATCGCTGGTTAACTTCCCTGTCTTTCTTTTGCCTTTCTCTCTCTTTCTCTCTAACCGTCAATCGTCTCAGCTCATTTTTTTCTTTTTCACTGTATCAATGGCGACGATCTTTAGCGATAGGAGCTGTTTGGAGCTAAGCCAGACGAACACTTCACACTTCTGGTTCGCGAACGTCTCGGCTTTCTGTGCAGATGTCTGGGCAGAAGAGGAACGTCTGCCCTGTGAAGGACAGCACCAAAGGGATCTTCGAATAGTCCACGTTCATTCATTCGGCGATTCCCCGCTGAAACTCGAGCGCCGTTGCCTCAATGTGTCGTCATGGATTTCAAAATATTTTCTCGTATTAAGGCTGTCGTGTCTCGCGAACTTCTGCTTTTAATCGTTTCCTTCTGTCTTAGAAAAGTAATAACAAAGAAATAAAAAGAAAGAAAGAAAAGAACTGATGTCTGTCACGGTTACCTGTAATGTAACTACACTATCATCAATCTATTTGACTTCTTTCTTTTTCTTACTTGTTTTAAAATTCTGTTTGTTGCGCGCATCTGTCTACCGCGATACGGTCCGCCATGAGGCTGCGTGTGAGCGTCGCCTCAACTGCGCATGCGCAGTTCAGGACAGATAGCTATCGAATACCAATCGCTGCACTTTTCCGTACACGCCTTGCCCAATGTCGGGCAATCTCACCCATACTCCCGATGATTTCGTCTCCGTAGTGAAAACGTACAAAAAGAAAAAAGAAAGGAAAAAAACTTCGTGTGCCGTCTGTTCTGGAATTTTACAAAGATCTCGGAAACGCCCCTGTTATGGTGGCACAATCTAGAATGGGAAGGAAAACCATACATCATACTTTGCGAGCATCTTCGGCAAAGGACGCCACAGTTATCGGGACCTGTCAAGAAGAGGAAGCCGTGACCTCGAAGTTGAGCGTCCTGTCGTAAACCGAGAGGTCGCGCCGAAGTCGCGTGCCTTTCTTCGAGTTTTAAACACCCCGACCTGTCGAGTGCTTTCGTAGCTACCGTTGGCTGACGTGTGATTTACGATCTGCTGAGGTCTGTCCTGTTGCTTCTTCTGAAGAAAATGAACTAGAAGATACAGAGAGAATTTAAGGAGACTACGGACGCGTGTGCGTGTGCGTGCGGAAAGAAGAAGGGGGACGAGGTACGTTGGAACGTTCTAGGCAGCGGACAAGAAAGCCGGGGAGATTTCGTCTCTGAGATAAGAAAAATATGGCGGCAGCGGCACTATTAGTACGCGCGCATCCGGACTTGAGAGAGAGAGAGAGAGGCCTACTCGGAAAAGAGACGCGCAAAAGAGTCGTCTGCTTCGAACGTTGTTTTGTCTGTCACGTTGTGCGTGCCCGTTCAAAATTGTCTGCCCAGTTTCTAACACGTTTTATATTTGTTACATCTCCCCCCCTACCCCCTTTTATTATTCTTACAGTTGCTTTCAGTTGCTCTTAATTCGTTTGCCGACAAGGCACTTGCATTTTATCTGTTGTTGATTTCCTGCTTTCCGCGAAATCGTCTGCTACCCTGCTTACTACGTGCCTTCGTCTGCCGCTCGTTCCTTGTCGTCTGCTACACGACTGTCATTTTCTCGCCGTCCACGTCTGCTTTCCTCCGCTCTCGGGCGCAGTTCTCGAGGCGATGCCTTATCTCGAGCTTTATCGGGCGGCTGTGTTATTACGGAGAGTAAGAGTGACAGCGCCGCTTGTTCAGACGTAGAGGAACAAAGCAGAGAGAGAGAGAGAGAGAGAGAGAAAGCGATGTAAAGGAGGAGTAGGCGGGACGTCACGAAGTTTCGCGATGACGGCTCGACGAAGTGGCCGAGGAGGTGGAGTCGGCGGCGCCTTGTAGTTCGGGGACCGCGCAACACAATGACCTCGCCTTTTTTTTCAATTTCTGCCGGCACAGATCTTTCTTTTTCAGTCTCCGGGTTCGTTATGCTTGAACCACATTTTGTAGTCGCTGTGGCATTTCGCCGGACGTGTTGTACACGATATCGCTTGGGCATCGTATGCACGTTCCGGAGACGGATCTGCGATCAGCGCGATAACAAGTGACTCTCCCTATCAAGTTGCTTGCGAGGTGTTCCAGAAAGGATACGATTTTAGGTCGTCTAGCGCTTACCTGTGTCGGAATGGTGCTCGCCGACAAGATTTCTTCTTCACTTCGAGGTAGTGGGAACGTCTGGAATTTTTAAAGGGCAGTTGGCAATGTGCGAATGGAAGCTCCCAATGGAATGGAACGTTCCCGTATTCACGAGAACGTTCTTACGCCAGAGCTGCGCGTCATAGCAGGTGCAGGCCAATCGTGTCGTTGGACACATTAGAGAGTTTTCGTGTGCCCGGTGTTCGGGTAAACGCAAGCTGGCTGGGCGTTTCACAGGATGAGTGGAGGCGCAAGCATCAACTGCCTGCACGGTGCAGCTGCCTGGTAACGCAGAGCTTGAGTGGTCAGGAAGTGTCTCGAGCGGCCAGTCGCGCGGCAATTTTGCGTGTAGTCACGGTCTTCCTTCACGCTCTGAAAAACACTTTTATGTAGCACGTATTTAGCAACAGAAAGCTGCATCGGGAGTTTTTCATGTTCCTCTACAATTTTCTCATTGACACTCCTAATCTAATTATAATACTTGAGAAATTGATTATTTGATTAAGGCTAATTATGCAATTAGTCGGAATGAAACAAGGTAATCTGCGTATTTCCATGCGACGGCAAACAACATTACTTTGGTTCTGTACAGCTACGCGCCATCTGCATATTTTAAATGTTGTTTCGCTAAAGTTACGTCGAGCACCCTGTATTTGAAACATAAGGGGTTTCAGACAAGACGACACGAACCAGTGAAAACAATAAGTAAAACTTGAAGAACTACTAAAATTTGCTAGATTAGACATCTCAGAGGGGACATATGACATAAAAAGGACTTCATACAAAAGTCTGCAAACCACTGCAACCACTCTAGTACAACACGGTATCGCGTATCAAATCCGCATCGAGAGTGCGAGCCGGGCTGGCTGGAGTGCATCCGGGTTTTTGACAACATGGTGTCAGAAGTGTCGTAATGCATGACGAAGGGAAGAAAAGCAAGAACAGATGACAAACTGTTTCAAAGTGAGCGTGAATCTTGTCGTCTGTCCTCCAACTTTAGCGGCCCGCTGATACTTTTTACGTTTCGTGTAATTGTACATGTAACAACAAGTTCTCATAGTTAAACAAAACATGTTCTTGTGTAATAATAAAGCTAAAACAGCTTGTTACGTGCTGTTTTAGTAGAAAATGGATCATTGTGACAGACGGAACGGTGCTTGCATGGCTCTCCGAGAACGATGCCAATCCGAAGTCACAATA